>NC_029773.3:83234887-83240937 GCF_000817695.3 Arachis duranensis | reverse complement strand
ATTAATATTAATAAACGGTTACTAACCGTTTTGTACCATTTGGTTGAAGGGACACAACCTTTTAAGGATTGTGTATGTTCAAAACATTGTGTCTATTGGCTAAAGGGACACAACTCTTTAAGAGTTGTATATGTTCAAAATATTGTATCTATTGGCAATAGAAATGACACAACCATTTGTATACGTAACTAATCATAATTGCTACGTGCAATATGTATAAATAAGGCCTTGTCCACTATTTCAGATATGAAGTACTAAGCGTATAATTTACACTACTATTAAGAGATTTTCTTTGTTCAAGAGAGTTGAGAATTTCTTACTATTGCTAATTAAGAAATTCTTAGGTTTCATTGTATCCTGGGAGAGTATTGTCATCAACCCTATAGCAACTAAGTGTGAGGACAAATATCTCTCTAAAGAAAGCGATCTAATCGTGCCTTGAAACCACTACACAAATATAAGATTTTGTCATCTTACCATCTTCATATACCCAACAGTAGCCACTTGCAAAGTCATGGGCCACAGTTGGACCATAAATCTTTCGCCCCCTTCTAAAATGGACAAAACTGCAGATTGAAGGTGCATGCCTCCATAGCACATCTCTAGGTCCCCTTGCAACGTAACCATGCTGTCCCCATTCCGAAATCAAAGACATGATTTTTTGAAGTTTGCGATGACGTCTCCCAACTTATCTAGCCACGCCAGCCCCAGGACAAGCACTGCTTCGTCAGTTGGGAAGATGAAGAAGTCTTCCTTGATTGCCCATTCCTTGAATTGGAGAGTGACACCTAAACACTATCCATGTCCCCCTTTATTGCTGTTGTCCGCTACCGTGACCTGGAACTTAGGGGTGTTGTCAATCCTTAGGCCCAACTCGGTGATGATCTTCGGTGTCACGAAGTTCTCCGAAGGTCCACAATCGATGAGAACGCGTACACGGTGACCATTTACCTCTGCCCAGGCTTTGATGACTCACTCAAACTCATGAATTTGAGCTCCAATTGTCCCTGCTCCCCTGTTTCTGGAACTGCCTCATGCTGCAACCAATCTGCTTCAAATTCCGGCTCCATGATTAAAAGCTTGAACTCCCTATTCTTGCAAATGTGATCTGCGGTGTATGGTTCATCACAGAGGAAGCATTCCCCCTTGGCACGCTTCGCTCTATACTTGTCGTTGCTGAGATGTCTCAATCCGCGGCGTCGCAAGGGATCCGTCGTTGACTACACAGCTGGAACTACCAGCTCACTAAGAGATTCTCTCCAGCTTCTAACAGAATTCATAACATGAAAATTATCCTCCCTAAACTAACTATAACCTAGCTATTTATAGGCAGTAAGTAATAGAGTCTAGCAACCTATCAGCCAGCTAGACATGCCAACCGCTCCTAAAACGACTCCTACTTGACCTCTACTTACCTCTCCTTTTGTAATACAGCCCAAATCTGTTAGTAGTAGGTGCCTCTCTATCAGTCTCCTGCATTTCATTTGAGCTTAAGATCGCATTCAACTCTCACTTTTGAACCTTTTTTTACCTTGATTACAGAAATCATTACCTATTGCTTTTCAGTTAGCTATTTATCTTTCAAATGGTTGATTTGGATCCACTATAGTTAGGGCTTGAGGCATAGCTGCAATTAGTTACAATGAGAAAGGCATATCTGAACTTGATGGACTCGTATGTTATCAGAGGATAGATAACTTATCTCTCTGAGTGACTACAAGTTCTATTTAATCATAGAGGATTTGGATTCATAAAAAGTTTACTATATATATATACTTTCTAAAAGATGCAGTTGATTTCAATCTCCTGCATAACCAGTAGAATTGAAATTGATCCAAAATCTGCTTAAGCTTTGTGTTTCCCAGAGACTCATATCTATATTGTAGAATGGAAGTTCAAATGATATGGTAGTTAAGCTAAATATGAGTAAAGCTTGTGATAAAGTTTAGTTATAATTTTTGTGGTTTATTATGGATAAATTAGACTTTAGAGATAGATTGGTTTGGTTAAAGAACTTGTAACAACTATATTATTTTCTGTCATGGTAAAAGGACAACCATTTGATTACTTTAAATAAAATAAGGGTATTCGTTAAGACAGAACAGGACAAATTGATTCAAGGTCTTCATATCAACTGTAACCGTCTAAATATTAGCCATCTCTTATTTGTTGATGATCTATATTTTTTTTTTTTGCAAGGCTTCCCAACAGAAATGTGTCAATTTGTTGGTTATCTTATCAGATTATGAGGCTATTAATGACAAAAAAATTAATCTAAACAAATTAATTATTTTTTAGTTCTAATACTCTTTAACATATACAAAATTAGTTGGTTGTTTTGAACTAGATATCCAACAGTTGGCGTCTAGGACAAATACATTGGCCTTCGTTGATTCGAAGGTCAAAGACTCAAAGAAAATGATTTTTAATTTCATCAAGGAAAAGGTCAAAATAAAAAACTTTGGCTTTGGAAGCAAAAACTACACTTTTTAGGTGGTAGACAAGTCCTTATTAAAGCTATTGGTGAGGCTATCCCATTTATATTCTAGCTTGTTTTAAGTTTTTAAATTATCTTCTTATTGAATTTCATCAACTAATGATGCAATTTTGGTAGGATTAAACAAAAAATGAAAGGAAAATTATTTGAATCAGCTAAGACAAAATGAGTAGGAAAAAATGCAAGTGGTCTTGGTATTAAAGACTTAAGGGCTATGAATCTGTGGTCCAAGGCTAATAGCAAATTTGTAAGCCTCATAAACTGCATCTACAAGTTCGAATCTTAGTGGAGACAGTGGATTGAGAAATCTTAAATAGAGTGTATTAGAGTATGTGTGTGTGAGATTGTATGACAAGAAAAAAAATTATGAATCTAGCTCTTCTTGGAAAACATTGTTGCCGTATTACAAGTCAGCCTCATTCCTTATTTAACCACGTCGTCAAGGGCAAATATCTTAGACATGAGATTTTCATGTCAGCCGAAATTGGTACTAGTCCTTTATGGGCTTAGAAGAGAATTTTGGAAGAGAGAAAGGTAGTAAAGAAGGGTAAAAAGTAGCTATTTTGTCCCAGAAAGTAACTTTTCAATAGGTATACTGACCCCACTATTCACCACAATTCACAACCATTCTTGTCACCCCAATAGCTTCGTGAGGGGCGGTTTTGTCCGAGGAGGACACTCCAGACCACATAATCCAATCTCATCTGCAAGAAGGAAAAGATCAAAACTTTAGACATGACAAGAAAGTAAGAATGGAAGATGATGACCAAGTTTTCACAGGAGAACAAGACCCAATGTTAATACCTAGAGAGGAAGACTAGATGCAATGAGCTAAAGAAGAAAGAATATAAACTGAGGAATAAAGGAGATCCTTCAGTGATATGATAGGAAAAGACAGAGTCAATATAAAAGCTGAAGTTGAAAGAAATGAAGAAAAAATAGCATCTTCAAAGGAGAAGCAACCTAGGGAGACAAAAGAAGAGCTGGCCCAAGGTATTATAGTGGAGAGAATTGAAAGAATTTATAACTTCAAGATCAATGAGGCTGCTATGAAAAAGTTACGACACCCATGGTGGGATACCCTATTTGTTAAGTTGTTAAGGAAGGAAAATATCCCTAATGACTCTAACAAAGAGGCTGGAAACCATGTAGAAAAAAATGGATAGTATTAATGTGATTGACATATGTAATGATTTCTCTATTATTAAATTTTTTTTCTAATGAAGATTTAGATTTTGCCCTCACTGAGGGACCTTGGAGGATTTTTTATCACTACTTTTCTGTTCACCTTTGGAAGCTGGATTTTAATCTCACAGAAGCGGAGATTGATAGAATTGCAACTTGGGGGCTTCCATGGTAAGCAATATAATACTATGAGGAGAGTATGCTAAGGAAGATAGGGAATATAGTACGACAAACTATTAAAGCTGATACCTATGCGACATAAAAAAAGTAGAGAAAATTTACTAGACTATATATTGAATTGGACCTAATAGAGCCTCTAATTACTCAGTACTCCATTAGTGAAGTCAAGTATAAAGTGGAGTATAAAAATCTTCATAGCATTTACTTTGGGTGTGGCAGAGTAGGGCACAAAAAAGCTAACTACCCCCAAATCAGCAATGCTGGAACTTCAAAGGAGGCAGCCATGGAAGTTGGGAAAGAGCAAGAAAGGGAGGAGCAGAGAGGAGACAGGGTGGAAGGTAGTGATGAAAATTTGAGAAAAGATAAGGACAAACAAGTCATGACAACAGAAGGTGAAGCGTACAACCCATGGATGGTGGTACCCAAGAGTGCACCTAGCAGAAAAGGAGGAAAAGGAGAAGCTAATGGTAGTAGGGATATAGAAAATGGTCCAAATAGAAAAGTTACTACCTCTAGTACAAGGTTTGCAGTATTACAAGAGAATAATGATGGAGGTAACAATTGTGAAAAATAACGGTAACTAGAGTATTGCAGGTGATAAAAATCTTGCTCAAACTGTGACAACTAAGGCTGTAGCGAGCACCAATGGACCCTCTATAGCAAACAAAAAACAGACTATAAATCAGAACCCAAAAAATCACAATTTGAAATCCCGAGTAGAATTGGGTAGAAGACCAGACCCTTACCCAGTGTTGGAGATATTATCATATAGAACACAATTCAGATGGATGAGAAAATGGGTGAATCTCTTGATCCTACACCACCTGATCTGCATTCTGTGGATATTGAATTAATGGTTGAAGTAGCCATGAAGTTAGAGGAGGACCTTAACCATAGTAATGGAGACATGATCACTGAAAGCAAAGTGCCTGTTGAGGACGGGACATCAATGTAACTTGTTAATGGAAAAGAAGAAGCCTGCATGGGAAAGGTCATAAACGTCAACCTGAGGTAACTTTTTCTTTGTTTTTTCATGATGACAATATTCTCATGAAATTGTAGAGGAGCGGCAAATAAAGATTTTTGCTGCACCTTGAAGGAAAGTATAAATTAGGTTTTATTTTATTTTTGGAGACTATAATCAGTGGTAATAGGATAATAGAAGTTATTACTTATTAGAAGGTTTGGCTTGTTCTTTCTACCACTTAGAGGAAGCAAATGGATTCAGTGGGAGAATTTGGATATTGTGAAATAATCTTGGTGTAAATGGTTATGTTATAAGATCCAAACAACAGTATGTGCATAGAAAAATTAGTGTGAATAACTAAAGAAGTTGGATGCTCACTGCAGTATATGCCAGACCTCAAGAAAATAACTGTAGAAGATTATGGGAGGAGCTGTTTACTATGGCGAGTAATATGACTGAAGAGTGAGTTATGGTTAGAGACTTTAATGAAATAGCTAACCCTTTAGAGAAGAAGGGAGGTGTCAGAGTAGATATGAATGCTTGTAGAAAGTTTTCTGATTGGATAACTAAGTGTAGTCTCATTGGTTTGGGATTTGCGGGGTCCAAGTTTACCTAGAAAAGAACCTAAATAAGATGGCATGGATAGAATGTTTAAAAGACTCGATCTGGCTTTGGCTAACGTGAACTGGAGCTAGATTTGTAGAGGCAAGAGTAGATGTGCTTGCTAAATCTTTCTCGTATCACCACCCCCTTTTAATCACGGTGGATGTTACAATACTCCCTTGATGTTTGGAGTTTTAAAATTCCATATAATTTTAACAAAAAAAACACAATTAAAATTTAAAATTCAATTTATTTTACGTTGATTTAGGTTAACATTTAATGCATACTGATGAAATCAATAAACAATTAATATTTTTGTTTTTGAAAAACTATAAATATATTAATTACAACTTATAAAATATATTTTTAATAAATGATAATTATAATTATTATAAGAAATTTAATATGCTTTATTAATATATAAGTTATTTAATTAGTTAATAAAATCTAATTAATTAATAATTTTATATTTTATTTATTTTAATTATTTATTTAAAATGATAATTTATTTCATAAAGTTTAGTTAATATATTATCTTCTTTTGTTCATTGAAAATAATGAATTTGTTCACTGACAAATTTATTCCTATTTCTGTACAATTTGAATCGTATTCATATA
>NC_029773.3:83229993-83234815 GCF_000817695.3 Arachis duranensis | reverse complement strand
TCTTTTTAATTCTATTAAATTTTTATTTTTATCATAATTTTATAATAATTTAATATCAATTTAAAATAAAATAAATTAAAATTAAAACAAAAAATTTAACCCACATAGAACTTAATGTTAATTCTTTTCTATTTTCTTAATAATTAAATGATAATTTTTCTCTCTCTTCTTAATTAAGGAGTACTAAAATTCCAAATACGTTAACTTTTGTTTAACTCTTTAAAAAGAGTTTTAATACTCCAAACCTTCTAGGAGTATTGAATTTGAAATATCATCAAACAAGGTTGGAAAGACCAGATTGACCTCAGTCACTCTCTTACCCAGCTCTCAAGTCATTTGAAAGAATGGAATAGGGAGACATTTGACAATGTGCAAAAGAAAAAGAGAGAACTAATGGAAAAAAATGGTGGAATACAAAGAGCAGTGAGCTACAGGAATAATAATTTCTTAGATGATTTAGATAAAAAAAACTCAACAAAGAACTAGAAGAAATTTTGGACCAAGAGGAGGTGCTATAGACGCAAAAGTCAAGAGACACTTGGCTTGTGGAAGGAGATCGAAATACACGTTACTTTCATACGAGAACTATAATTCGGAGAGAAAGAACAGAGTGGTTAAATTGAGAAATAATGATAAGGAAAAAACTAGAGATACAAGCACTGAATTTCTTCAAAGACCTCTACAAAGAGGATCAACAAGAACCAAAAGAATTTGATTAGGAGTGTTACTATCCAATGGTAGAAGAAACTCAAAAGAAGGCTCTGTGTGAGAGACCTATCAGGAGGAAAATCCGAAAGGTTATTTGATATTAGGTCGAAGATACTGGGGTATGATGGCTTCTTAGTCCTTTCCTATAAGGAAAACTGGGAACTTATACAAGAGAACGTTTGCAAATTTGTGGAGCAGGTATGAACTAACCCAGCCCAGATAAGAAATTATAATCAGACTCTCATCACCCTTATCCCTAAAGTTCAAGCGCCAAAATTTATTTTGTAATTTTGTCCTATTACACTTTGTAATGTAAATTACAAGTGTATAACTAAAAATATGGTGGAGAGACTTAAACCTTTGCTGCCTCAATGAATATATCCCTATCAAGCTAGCTTTGTCCCGGGTAGAAGGATTCAAGATAATATTCTAATTGCGAAGGAGATGGTTTCACTTGATAAAAAAGGCTAAAGGCAAGAAAAAACTTATGGCCATAAAGTCCAATTTATGAAAGCCTATGATCGAATTAGATGGAGTTATTTGAAGGTTTGTCTAGAACTTTGGGTTTCTTCTCCAGATGGTGAATTTAATTATGGAATATGTTTCAATTGTAACGTACAACGTATTGTGGAATGGAGGAAAGACTGATGATTTCCAACCATCTTGGGGCCTGAGGCAGGACGATCCAAATTTGCCATACTTATTCGTCATTTCCAACCAAGGAGGACTCAGATTTAAAAGGTTGGCACTAAAGAATGATGCATTCCTTATGAAGTTGTCTTGAAATTTCATGACAGAGCAAGATTCACTTTGGGTTAAGGTGTATAAAGGACTGTACGGGAGATATCAGCAAGAAAGAGATATGGTGATCAGCAAGTGTTAAGATTCACCTCTTTAGAAAGATATTGTGAAAGTTCAAGGTATGTTGAAAGAACACAACCTGGGCTATTGGAGAAGGGAAAAATGTGTCTTCTAGAGATGATAGATAGGTCAAGAATATTGGGACTCTCAGAGAGCATGCAATTATACGCGTCCCAAACAATAAAAAGGGAATAAAAATAGTAGGACTTTTTTCTATTATAAAATGAAAAAAAAATTCTCAAAAAACATTATTAAAACTTTAATTTCCTATATCAGTTTGGCACTTTTAGTTGCTCATACTTTAATGGTTGCTGAAGAATCTATAAGCATGAGCATAATATATAATATATTAATACATTTTGCTAACTTGTGTTTTAAAATAAAGACACATTAAGAACAGCTACAAAAAAAATATTTTATTAAAAATTATTGAAATATAATTATTTTTACGTTTCCAATTCATTTAAAGTTTTATTATTATACTCTTACAATGTGCCCTTAGACATACTAAAAACTTTTACCAGTAGTTTTCCTAATCTTTAAAAATACTAAAAACTTAAAAAATTAATCTTTATTACAAACATTCTTTTGAAATTGTAAGCCCAATAAACATTTTGCTTCTTTTAGTTGTTTACTAGCTATAATGTTGCACTTCCTGTATGTCTCATGGTGATGGCAACTAAAACTTTGGGAAGATACACTGACAAACATGATTGTTAGGATAATGAAGATATACTATTCACAATATTGTCATTGATTACACTATAATGCACATGCCACTCTTCATACTTTTACACAACATATGTAAGATGTAGTGAACACTAATCATTATGCTAAAACTAATCCTTCATGTACCACACTCATGGAAAGATGCTTAAATCTACCTTATCTACCTTACATATATACTTAATGTCAGGGACAGAAAGGTCAATTCATCTGGTCACTGCTGCATAAATAACAAATTCTCCAATTGACTAGGTGGTGTAACCCTTTTCCTGACCAACATTTCTACTGTAGGACACACTCTCTTCCTCCCACCCCTTGGCCTTGACCTGAATTGTTCATCAGCTTCTTCAAAATCCCCCTGTATCAAGAAAACTTCATTAACCATTGCTAATGCAAGGAAATTATTGAACTGGAATATGAAGTCAGAAAAGAATTTACATGGGTAAAAACATGTTTCCCAGTTTTTTCGTGTTTATCTCTGACATGTTTGTAAGCAAATCTCAGGCCACAATCAGGAAAACCACATACAAAGGGCTTTTCTTTAAAGTGCACGGCCTTCTTATGTGCAACGAGATTAGATTTCTGTTGAGGCATAACCAAAAGAATCAATCAACACAATGTTCAATATGTAACCATGGTTGTGGATTCACTTAGAACAACTATGCGGGGGCTTAAAGATTAAGGGGTCTTACACTTGAGAATTTGCAGCTACAGCCCTTAAATTCACATTTAAACTCTGCCAATGATTTGTCAGCTTCATGTGTGCGAAGGTGCCTTTTAATATTCTTTTTCAGTTGTCTACTTCCACAAGTGTCGCAGGTTACATATTGATGACAGGATTCAATATGTTCTTTAAGGCACTGGTTATTAGTGAAATGTTTCATGCAACCAGGCTCCAAGCACACTACATCTACCGACTGCAGCTTAACTGCAGAACAAAAGCTCTCTTCACAATTTTTCCCAACATTTTCAAAACATAACACGGAAACTTTGATTATTCACAAAGAAAATCAAACTAGATGAAAACTTGCCATGAGAATCTTCATGTTTACGAAGCTTTGACGCAAACTTGAAAACCTTTCCACAGCCAATTTCTGGGCATACAAACTGCTTACTTTCTACATTTGTGGATGTAGATCCTTCATCATGAATCTCTTTAACATGTCTTGCCATATTACCTTTTATTGAGAAAATTAGGTTGCAATTCTCCATTGGACATTTAAAAGTTTTCCCTTCATGCTGTAGAAGGTGACGAGTCAAATGGTCCTTTCTTCTGTAACTTGCCTGACAATCATCAACCGTACACACATACGGCCTCTGGAGCCATTAAAAGAAATGTGAAAAGATGCCAACCAAAAAAAACGCAATGGGTGTCAATTGGTTAAATAAGAACAAGACATGGAAGAACAAATTGCAAACCTCATCTTGAACAAAGCGTGATTGAGGCATCCTTGATGGAGCTTCACAGGAGGTCTCCCTACCTGATACTAATCCATCAAGTCCAATTATGCTGCCTCATGCATTTTGGAGTTCTTTGTCTGGGATCCAATGCTTCACACTATAACATTATTATAGTTATAGTATATTATAAATTACTTTCCTGCAAAAATATGTACTTCAGTGATACCTCTTAAATCATATAGTATTAACGTATAGAAGATTTTTCCAGTTTACTCATTTTAAAAAAGGTATAGTAGCTTGCTGGATTAGTTTACACTCCTTGGCTCTCCATATAGTCACAGATTTTCCACATGTAAAAAGTTTATCCTATATTGTAATATTTCAGTTAATTAGTTACAAAAGGGTGTTTTGTTAATAAATCAAATACCTCAAGTGAATGGCTTTGCATGTGCTGCAACAAGTAGGCAGGTTTTTTGAAGCTAGCACCACATTGTTGGCAAGTGTTGTTGGGCTTTTCGCAATGTGCTTCATTATTTCCTTCAGCTCTAGCTTTTTCCAACTCGTCCTAAACACATCAATTCAAATCAGATAAGATAACCAAGTGTAATTGCATTTATCATATTTTTAACTTTGAAATAGATAGGTAAAAAAGCAACCAATAACTAGTAAAATATACAACTGCATATAAAGGGTTTTTCATTACAAAACCATGCCAATCATTGGGTTTGAAATACAGCAAAGACAATTAGAGATTAGATAACTATTAAAAAAAAGGATAATCATCAAATATGCTGAAACGAAAGACAGAAAGAACAAAGTACCTTGTGTTGTGAATTGATGTGGGAGGTAATTAAGATCTTTTTAGACCTGCAAATGCCACAGTATTCACAGAAGTGGCGTCTAATATCTTTGAAGACTGGCCTCTCACCACTTTCCATGGGTTCATCCATCTGTATTTCAGGCATTGACGAGGGCAACTATCAGAGATTGCAACAATTCCACGCCACCTGAAACCATACAAATCCGTTTGGACACAAGGTTAACAAATTCGCCTGGTTTTCTATATATAGCTAACCAAATCACAATGCAACCGAGGGTGCAGTTAATTTACATAACAGATCTTCTT
>NC_029773.3:83215755-83229903 GCF_000817695.3 Arachis duranensis | reverse complement strand
GTTCCACTAAACCAAAACAAAACATTGAATTCATATAGGTAATAACATGAGCATTCAACTAATCATCAAAGAAAGACAATAAACTAAAGCAATGTTACATTTGTTCCTTAGGATTTGTAAGATTGCACTGCAAATTTTTCAATCACAAACCATCACTAAATAAAACAAACATGCGAGAGCGGAAAGCAAGGATTCAAACTCTCAAAAGTTCAGACAAAGAAGGGCCAAATAAAACCTTGGAATTCTGGGACAGATGAATAACAAATATAGGCCATTTCATGAAACTGAAATTCTTCTTTCATGAAGGAGGATTTGTGGGTACACCGGAACAAAGGTTCCATACTATATATAGAAAGCTTTCAGATCTCAGTTTTATCTCAAGAAAACCCACTATGGGAGTGATAGGTGTTCGCACAGCTACAGGTGGTGGTGATGACGGAGGCATGCCCGGTTCGGATGGCAGAGAGAAGAATGGGGTGAACCAAAAAGGTCGGCCACTGAGACAGTACGGCGGAGATATGACTGGAGACAGCGAAGCAGAGGATCCAACAGTTATCCCACCGGCAATTGAACCGGTAAGAGTCAGACTAATCCAATCGGTCGCTGGGCTAACCCAGTCATAATTAAATAAATATAAAATTATATATTTTCACTAATTATGAACTTAGTTAGGCGAATATTTTCACTGTAAAAATCCCAGAATTCACAACAGATTCAATTCAATTCAAATGTCCATTTTTCATCTCAGCACAAAAGAGGCAAGCAGAAAAAAGCTATCACATCACAATACCTAACACACACTAAATTCACATCATCAAATTTGTATTTTTATTTTTTTTCCCTCCCTATTCTCCTCTTATTTTTCAATTTACCATTACTCTGCCATAAAACCAAGGTTGCAAGAACCGGACCGGTTAATGAACCAGTCAACTAACTGGTTCAATAGTTCAATGATTAAACCGAGGCCAAACCGTGGTTGAACCGGTTTAATTAAATATAACATAAAATTATTAAAAATTCAAAGTGACATATATTGTGAGATAGGGTGCAGAACAATTAAAGCATTGTATGAATTAAACAATATCAGTTTCTCAATCTTCATGTATATATAACACATTAGCAATAGGACTTCTAAGCCTGGTCAAACAATATCATTTCCAGATATAACAACAGAAGATAGGCAACCAAAATTTGAGGCCACAAATTTTAGTATGGTGCAAGGTGGAAAAGAAATCAGTATAATCTACAATTTGAGCTGGAAGAAGCAATTCCACATCACAGTAAGAAGCCCAACACACAAAAATACTGAACAATTAAATTAACTAAACAAAACAAAAACACAATAAAGAAGCATAAATATCCTTTATAAATTAGGTTTCCATTCCTGAGTTTTCCATTTTCATAAATTAGGTAATCTTTTTGTTTTTTGCTTCTTAATTTCATTCTCTTTTCCTATGAGTAAACCATCTCCTTGTCTGAACTTCACCCAACCCTTATTTTGAAGCCATATAGTAAATCCAATGCAGAATTGTAGCCATGTTTCTCTTTTGAATCAATGACAGCAAAATAACAAGTAAAACAGATTGGATTTATAACTCAATCTCAGCATAATTAATTCATATCAATCTCAGCAAAAATCATTCTCAGCATAATTAATAAATTAAACTTAAAAAAAAAATAATTTATAACTCCATCTCAACATCAACTGACTGAATTCAAATAAAATTTAAAAAAATTAATCTCTCAAAACTCAGCAGAATCATCAATAATACATCATATGTATATTCAGAACAAAACGAAGAAGAAAACAATATAATACAATTACAACAAATTGAACATTATTGAAGAGGATAAAGGGGAGGTTTTTACGTTATCTGGATTGGCAGCAAAGGGGGGAAAAGATAGCATAGAGCCAGAGAGCAGAGAGACAGAGAAATTCAAATTGGGAACTTCAGTAACATGAAACAGAGAAGCAACGACGGTGAGACACGGTGCGGAGCAGAGAAGCAGGGACGACAAGATTGGCGGGGAGCAGAGAAGGGGCCACAGCCAAAAACGGCGAGGATGGGAGAAGCAGAAACGGCGCACGGTAAGGAGGGGAGAAGCAGCGACGACTCACGGTAAGGAGGGGAGAAGCAGCGACGACTCACGGCGAGGAGCGGAGAAGCGGTGACGACCAACGGTGAAGGAGCAGAAAAGCCGTGACAGAGAGCTCGAACAGGGAAACGGCGACGCCAACAACAGCCCGAACCGACCTTAGCTTCTGGCGACGCGAGGAGAAGAGCAGAATGAAAGAAAGGGGAGATGGTGATGGTGGCTCTGATAGGGTTTAGGAGAATCTAGGGTTGGTGAGGCTGTGTTTGTGAGAGAGAAAGGGGAGGGGGTGTAATTCAGCACTGGACTTGTGTTTCTCTGGAATCAAACGGCACCGTTTTGATTGTTGGATCAGCGAACCGGGACTTGAAAAAAACCGGCCGGTTCGTTCGGTTCGCAGGTTAACCACCGGTTCAGGCGATTTTTAAACCCGTCTTTTGTTAAACGGTTCTAAAAAATTGGACCGGCTAAATGACCGGTTTTCGGTTAACCCAGTCGAAGCGGCCGGTCCAGTTTGGCTTTCAGAACCTTGCATAAAACTATAACCTTCGACCCACAAAGAAAACCATCTTTTCCAAGGTTCTGAAAACTGAACCAGTCATCGAACCGTTATAGTTATTGATTTACTGGTTTATTGGTTCAACCGTAATTCAGCCGATAAAATTGTTTTATAACAAATAATAAATAAAATATAAATAAACGCACTAAAATATAATTATACTTTAAAATATCATCCAGATTAAAAGTACTATATAAACCACAATGTTATAATATCATTCCAATAAAAACTCAAAAGTCAATTAACAAAAAAAACACATAAAATACCAATAATCATCAAAATCCACCAAGACTTGCCACAGATTTGTTTCGTTAAGATCATCACCTTTCAATCAAGGTTTTGAAAACAGGTTTAACTGGCCGGTCGAACCGATTGAACCGTAAACCGTGAAGAATGCGGCTCGAACAAACAGCAAAACCGGAAATTTTAAAAATCGGAATTGATCTGATGAACCGACCAAGAATCGGTCAATCGAACCGAATCGTGACTCAGCCGATTTTTTGAATGCATATCCAAACGTTGTCTTTCAATCTCTCTCGGTAACTGCATAGTCCATCATCCATCCTGATGCCCAGATCTAGCCTCCAGTAGCCAGTTAGCCCTAACTCCATCTTCCCAATCTCATCGAGCTCACCTTCGTCCCTCACCTCCGTTTAGCACTTCAGCCACCGCCTCGTGCCGCCGCCGTCGCGACAGGGCTCGCTCCCTTCCTCTCCATCGCGCAGCAGCCATTGCAAGCTTCCTCCCCTTCCATCGCGCAGCCACCGTGGGAACGTCGAAGCCTCCATCGCGCAGTCACGCTGCCGCCGTCCCTAGCTCTGTTGGTCACTCAGTTTGAAGGTGCTCTACTACTGCTCCTTGTCTTGGTCACTCAGTGTCTCTGTCTCCCTCTTGCATGCTCTGTTGAAGTCGTCTTGGAGCTTCCAGGTAATTTTTTGAACTGTGAACTGAAGGCGTCTTGGTCACTCTGCTTCTTGTCTCTGTCCCTCGTTACAATGATTGTTTGATTGAATAACTGTTGCATGTCTCTGTCTCCCTAATGAGTATGATTGAATAATTGTTTGAATCTATGAAGCTCTGTGAACTGAAGTCTGAAGTCTGATATATTGATAATCTGATATAGTGATACTGAATTGTGAAGTGTGAAGTCTGTGAAGCTCTGTCAACTGAACTGTGAACTTTGTTTAATAATTGTTGTTTACTGAACTGAATTTTGTTGTTTGTTGAATAATTGTGAATAATTTTGAATAATTTTGGATGTTGTTTGTTGAGAAATTGAGATTATTGGGTTGGAGTGGATTGTTGTGATATTGTTTAGAACTTGAGATTATACTTTTACTTCTAGCTTCTAGGTTTTTTTCAACAATAATTGTTGAATAATCTGTAAACTTGTTATGGGTTGAATAATTGTTAATTATTATGTGAGTTTTGCTGCTGTTATAATAATTGTTGAATTTTGCTGTTGTTATTGGTTGAATTTTGCTGCTGTTATTGGTTGAACTTTGCTACTGTTATTATTCAGACCAGACTCTTATGCATAGAGATAGAGTGTGGAGCTAACAAGTGAAGCTATAGAGTTTTTGAATGGTACCTTTTCGATTGTTGGATACAAATAAAGTATGTAACAACATTTTTTATCCACTCCAATATGCACCTCCATTTAGTTAGCTTCCATGCTCATTTTAATTTATACTTTCTATTCCTTGATGTTTCAAAACTTGACACTTTCTAGGATCGATCCCTATACTCTGCAGAAGTTGATAAGCTTTTTAATACTGCTCTAGAGAGGTGAACATTCCCTTTATTTGTCCCTTTTTCTTTTCTTGAATAAATAATTAATTTTCCACTACTATCATATTAATCTGTACTTTTTTTTGTTTTTTTTTTTGGGAAAAGGGGGTTAAATTACTCTTGTGACATTGAAGAAGTAGACTTAAATTGTTTGATGGCCTCTAATAGCTCAAGCTATTGATTAAGTATTACTATTAACAGTAGAGCTTTGAGACCGTTTTTAGGTCCAACACTCAATAACAATTAATTTTGTGTAGTTAATATGTTATACTAGGATTATCATATATTGTATTTAATTTGTTAGGACGGAAAGACAAAAAAGAAAGCAAAAGGTACAATATGAAAGTATTTGAATGAGATCATAATATTCTGGTTTATGTAGTACTTTTAATTTAGATGATATTTTAATGATTATATTAGACTATAATTATGTTTTAGTGTGTTTATTTATATTTTATTTATTATTTTATTATAAAATAGTTTTTTTGGTTCAATTACGGTCGAACCGTTTGAACCTATAAACCAGTGAACCAGTAGCTAAAACAGTTTGATGATCGGTTCGATTTTCAGAACCTTGCTTACAATAACAATCCAATAACAATCTTTATTAATCTCAGTACAATAATTTATAATCACTAACCTTTTTGTGATAGTTGTAAAGTCTCTCCTTAATCTCCAAAATATGCCTAATATTACAGAACACTACACTAGGGAGAAAACAATAAGATTTGTTCTACCTCATCTATCAGTTTTTGCCGCTCTGGAGTCCCAAACCTTGGAGCTGCATAACAGGATTTAATTACCAATGTGCGCCTCTCTTCTTTCTTGTAGTCTAATGAGCCCAATGCACCATTTGAGTTGGTTGGCATGAATGCAATCAGTGTAACTAAAGCAGTCCTGCCAAAAGAAATTCACATCAACAACATACAAACTTTCCTATTAAAAAGAAAGTGTGAAGCATTAATGGTTATGATTATAGTCATTAAGGTAATGAAAATTACAAATGATAAAGCAATCAAGTAATGAAAATGATGTGTACAATCTCCTTTTAAACATCACCAAAAAAATCTCCTTCTAAACTGATAAATATTCCTTCAGTGCAATCACTTAATTTGTTCAGTATTTTCCAAACAAGTTAGTGTTAGATAATTAAAAATAGAGACAGATTAATGACAACAGAACAAATACAAAATAATATATTTAACATTTTAGAATAATCTAAAACAACCACATGAATTACATTAAAGATGCTATATTTTGCATCCTCAAAATATTTCTTCCACTCTTGATGTTTGCAATCTCAAGGGGGAAAAAATTGAAGTCACTCAACATTGAATCACATGTGCAATGTATGTGCTATATATAATAATTAATGTTCATGAATTAAGTAAACAACTAACAAAACATTAATTATATTGCATACTCGACAGTTCAATTCGCGGAAAATCTAACAAAATTATTCCTAAAATTTAACCACACAATCCAAGATGTTTATGGCTAGTATGGATAGAATATCCTTCTGCCACAATTTCAAGTTATAACATGCATTGGAGCAGCATAGAGTTCTATATATATGTTTTAATTTAACTCAAACAATAATTGAAATATGCATCTAAAAAAAGTAAGCATGCCATCTCTTAGGCAACTTCTTTACACCTTTTTAGGGATGAATCGGAGCATGCAATATTTGACAATGCAACTATCATATATCAATTAACTGAATAATTAATTAAGGAGACCATATGTACCATAAAAATAAATAAATAAAGATCACAAACGAGTTTCAACAACCACAAACAACAATTAAAATAAACTTGTTGGATTGCTAAATCTAATTGCAGAAGAAATCTTTTCTTTTATGCTTTGTTGATCAATTCAAGACACCATAATTTGACTATGTTGAAATAAATGATTGTCCTAAATTTTTTCATATGTTCTTTTTTTTTTAATTATAAGCCAAGGAGAAAGTAACACAAATTGTTATTCTAATGATCACACCAACCATACAGACACTCATAACGCTTAACAGAGAGGACGGAATCACAAATTCTTATATACTAAAAAAAAAGCAGAACAAAAGATATTACAAAATCAAACCATAAAAATAAAAATAAAAATTCACATACAATTATCTTTATATAAAGTTAATAGATAAAAATTATTAGATAATTTGATTAAATTATTATTTAATAATTCTCAACTATTAATTTCATACGAAGATAATTATAAGTAAATTTTTAACTAAAATAAATTGTTGGATTGTCAGTGTGCATTCCAGAAGAAACATCTACTACCTCTTTGTCAATCAATTCAAGACACCATATATAATTTGACACAGATATGAAATAATTCATTGTTCTAATTTATTCTATATGATCATTTTAATTATATAGGCCTTGGAAAAAGTAACAAATAATTATTTTTCTAACGATCACACCAACTACACAAAATCACAAATACAATCATAATAAACCTTAATAGAAGACAGAGTTAAGTTCATGCGCACAAACCCCTCCTTTTTTTAAAAGCAAAGCTAAGCATAATTAACGAGTATACTTAAGTGGAATCTGACATCAAAATTAGGAAAATAAGAAACTTAATTAGTTCAACGGTTGTTTATTGTGGCCTGGGGAAGTGGATTGATTATCATTTCTTTGAGTGTACCTAGCATGCGTGGATTTTTACCATTTGCAAATTTAACCTAACCTACATGTGTATACCCTCACACATTACCACATAATTGACATAATTTGATCATGTACATACATATCCTTAACTTTCATAGTCTGATTTGACGACTGCTTTTTTATGTAAATATAATATTTTTTATTTTAAAAAATATTAGATATCAAATGAAAATATTTGAGCTACGGAGTTCAACAAATGATCATGTAATGTAATAGAGTAATAAAGCCATTTTATTAGATAATTTCATCCTTAATAAAATTATAAAATTTCTAACACTCTCCTTTTTCCTACTTCATCCTTGTCAGGGAGTCTCACCTCCATCTCCTCACCTTCATCTTCTTCTTTCATTCTTGTTGCATCTACCTTTAATTTGTTATGCCCATATCCACCATTATTGCTGCTCGTGTTGCATCTATCATCGTCTCTAGTGCCGTTAGCTTCTAAATTTGCCATTTTCCTTCTTTTCTTGATCTATTATCGTTTTTGTCATCTTCAAGCTCAAGGTCACAAAAATGGCTACTAGCATTGCTAGTGAATTTTTGAAATAAAGATGGAAGGAAGATTTTGATGTTGCTGGAGACAAATGGCCAAGACCGTTTGCTGATGAAAGTGTTCTCTGCATTTCTTTTAAAGAAATTATATATTTAATTTTTTATTTATCTAAATCTTGATTAATTTTTGTTAAATATATATCTTAGAATATTTTGTTTGATTAATTTTTTTATTAGTTCAAGAGTTGTTAATTGTGGTAGAAAAGCGATGGTGATTATTTAGATGATGATAGAGAAAAAATGGTGATCATCATGATAGTACTATTTTGTAATAAGGGCAATAATATTGATATTTTATTAAGATTAATTTTATTGTTGTATCTTGTGCTTACTTACTAAACAAATTTAAAAAAATATGTTTTATTATATCTATATTTTAATATTTATGTATTTATGCCTATAAATAAATATACATCCCATCATATAGCTTGTAATCAGATTGATTAATCAAGGAAATCAGAAATTACACTTTCATAATAAACATTCTCTTCTTATTCTGAAATTACACTTTCGCGTCTCTACAAATACAAACTTCATTACCATGTTAATCATTTCCTTCAACATTAAAATGAATCAATCATACTAGATATATATAAAAAAATCAGCCATTACATTAATTATTTTTATAAAATATATATTAAAATTAAATATAAAATAAATATTTAAAAAATTTAAACAATATATATATTTATATATAAATACATAGTTACTAATTTAATGATTAATTTTTAATGTGCACATAATATTTTAAAAGTCAAATAAGTATTGGTTCAGATTAATCTTCAAACCATAAAAAATCGACAAATTTATTCATAAAAAAAATAATATTATACCCGTAAAAGATGAATTTTAATCGATAAAATTACTTAAATCCTAAAAAATTATCTAAAATTCCTAAGTTACCTCTAATCTAACCTAACGCAAAATTTATTCCTATCTCCAAGACCCGCTTCCCGGTTTAGCCCCTCGCATTCTGTTGATGTTGGCATGGCGACAATAGAAAATAGGATAGTTAGCAATAAAATATAGTATAAATAAAAATAAACAAATTCCTAAGGCAACAACTTTATAATTAGCCCAACCCAGAACAAAGAAGAAAATATTAAGATTTTGTAGTATGAAAAAAGAAAAATCTAGAAGCAAAAAATAGAGTTGGTGAGAGAAACAACAAAATTAAGAACAAAAATTAGATGATCTAAAAAAAAGGTAAAGTGAGGAAAGTATTTTTGTTTGCAAATATATGACTGAGTGATCGTTGTTGACTAATAGCATGGTATCTTGATGAAGAATAGTGAAAACACCACCAAAAATGAAAAAGAGAGACGAAAGAAACATGTCTCAATAAAATTATCATTGTGCCTTTTTCTCTTCCTCCTCCTTCTTTCACCTTCACACTTCTGCCGTTGCAATATTTTTTTCTTTATTTTTTTTATGTATTTGTAAATATGTCTCAATAAAATATAATAGAATGAATTAGAATAAATGATAAATGATTGAGTCTTGGCTGTTATTATTTTTTTTTAATGAGGGAGAATGTTAGTGAGAGAGATGAAATTGTAAGTTGTAATGGAATTTGAGAAAAGAATGAAGCTTTGTAACGGTGATGGAGGTAGGTAACGCAGGAATGGTGGAATCCATGAAATTTGGGAAGGGTTTTGATGTTTGAGGAATCAGGTGCAATGTGGTGGATTGGTGGTAGTGATAAGGTGGGGCGTTGATGTTGGGTTAAGAGAGATTAGGTTACAAGGGATAATTTAGAAATTAAAAGAAAAATTAAGATTTGGATAATTTTTTCTGTTAAAATTTTTTATTTATGGGTATAATATTAGTTTTATTTTTTTGTGGGTATATTTATTAACATTTAAATCTTTTATAGTTAGAAATTGTTATTTATTTTACGTTTGGATATATATTTAAAAAAATACTTTTATTTAAAAAAATAAATTATTTTTATCCCCGATAATTAAATAAAATTCTAATTTGGTTCCTAACATTTTAAACGTCTAATTTCAGTACTAAAAATTTTCAAATAGGTTCAATACTATCTTATTGTTAAATTTGATAATAGCAATTAGTATATTGAAGAGCCAGTCATATTTGATTTCATTATGTAAATAAAATTAAGGGCAATTTACCTATTTAAATAAATTGCTAACCAATTTTATCAGAATACACATTATGCAAATTAGATATCGAAATGCATTTTTTCCTAAACTATGTAAATCGCGACAGGGGTATCACGGTTTACAAAATGCACGTAATCCGCTACAGGGGTGTCGCAGATTACGTTGGCGAAAACCATCACATAAATCGCTACAGGGGTGTAGCGGTTTATGCTGTGTAAACTTTGCCTATAAATACCAAGATAGGGAGCGGGTTATTTGAAGAGAGTCATTTTCACACTTTCAGAAATGGATAGAGAGGAGAGCTTGATGGTTCTAGTCCACTGTTCTGGTAAAATAAAAAAAGTAATAGGCATGGTGTTAAGTTCACAGATAAAGAACCGTTGAGCATTTTTATCCGTTCAACTGATACTTTGTCGGATCTGAAGAGGAACATATTGCAGAAGGCAAGGTTAGTTAGGGCCAAGTCGGTGAAGAAGGTGTTCTACAAGATTCCGATGGTGGTCGTGTCGAGTAGTGTGCAGTACGAAACATTTGTCATCGGGTCGGATGAAGACATGGGAGTGTTGTTTCATTGTCGGCAGAATTTTCTGGAGGTGAGAATACAGAAGTTGTTTGCCAAGTTGGAAGACCGTGTGAAAAGTTTTGGGGCTTCAGTGCCAAATCCTCAGTCAAGGGCAATGCTTCTGGAGAATTTCAGATTGGTCAATATTTCCATACTAAAGAGGAAGCTGTGATGAGTGTTAAGGATTATAGCATTCGTCGTGGAGTTTAGTATCAGGGTAACGGAACCTGATCATCTGAAGTATGTTGGGAGATACAAGGAGTTTGGAAATGGCTGCAACTGGATGATCCGCGTTGCACTTCGGCAGCGCAAGGGT
Source organism: Arachis duranensis (assembly GCF_000817695.3). Classification (NCBI taxonomy): domain Eukaryota; kingdom Viridiplantae; phylum Streptophyta; class Magnoliopsida; order Fabales; family Fabaceae; genus Arachis; species Arachis duranensis. The sequence goes on along the minus strand of NC_029773.3, from coordinate 83,219,216 downwards.
AACTGGGAGGTTAGAAGGTACAACGGAGCCCACACATGCCTGGCCACGTCGATATCGAGCGACCACCGACAGCTCGATTACCACATAATTTGTACGAGGATCTATCCCTTGGTTAGGTCGGATGCAGCGGTCACCATAAAGGTGTTACAAGAAACTATTGATTCAACCTATGGATTCAGGCCTAGCTACAGGAAGGTGTGGAAGGCAAAGCAGAAGGCAGTTGTCCAGATTTCCGAGGATTGGGAAGAGTCATATGCGGAGTTGCTCCGGTGGATCCTTGGGATGCAAGCAACGATGGACGGAAGCGTAGCTTTGTTGAAGACTTCTCCAGTGCGTGTTGGTGGTAAGGTTGATGAGTTTACGGAGTACTTTCATCGATTTTTCTGGACGTTCCCTCCATGTGTTGAGGCTTTTAAACATTGCAAGCCACTAATCAGCATTGACAGAACGCATCTGTATGGAAAGTATGGCGAGACTTTGCTTTTGGCTATTGCGCAAGATGGAAACTCAAATATATTTCCAGTTGCGTTTGCACTTGTTGAGGGGGAGAATGCTGAGTCGTGGACTTTTTTCTTATCCCACTTGCGTCAACATATGACCCCACAGGAAGGGATTCTGGTGATTTCTGACAGACACAACGGCATTAAGGCTGCACTGGAGGCACCAGACAATGGTTGGAAATCGCCTCATGCATATCAAGCATATTGCATTCGACATGTTGCAGCCAATTTTGCTCTTAGTTTCAAGGGTCAGGATGCAAGGCGGATGCTCATAAATGCGGCATATGCGAAGACTGAGGCCGAATTTGACTACTGGTTTGATATTATGAGGACTGAGAATCCGGCCATGTGTGATTGGGCCAACCGGCTGGGGTACGATAAGTGGACCCAACATACACCAGGATGGAGGCAGACGGTTCGGCCATATGACGACGAACATATCCGAGTGTGTTAACTCTGTACTGAAAGGGACACTGAATCTACCGGTAACTACACTTGTCAAATCCACATATGGGAGATTAGCAGAGGTTTTTGTCGTCCGAGGGCAGACAGCAGAGGCGCATTTGGGATCAGGCCAATGGTTTTGTCAGGCCCTGGTCAAGGCGATAGAGCACAACCTGAAAGATGCGAGGTGCTTCACAGTTACTCTGTTTGACAGACATCAGTCTAAGTATACCGTGGCTGAGATGACTCCTACCAGTAACTTCTCGCTTGGGACGTATCGAGTTTCCCTCAGAGATCGCACTTGTGACTACGGGTACTTTCAAGCTCTCCATTACCCTTACTGTCATGCGATTGCATGCTGTGCTCAGTCCCAGTTAGACTGGGCTACGTACGTCCATGATGTTTATACCATGAGTAAGGTGTTCAGCGTATACCGGATGGAATTTTCACCTCCTATTCCAGAGGATCTATGGCCACCATACGCCGGTCCTACTATCATCCCTGATCCTAACATGAGACGTGCCAGAGAAGGGCAACCGAGGTCAACAAGAATCCGTAACACCATGGATGAGGCCGATGCTGGTCGGCCGAAGTGGTGTGGGCTATGCAGACAGACAGGACACACTCGCAGGACTTGCCCTCAGCAAGGATCTGCCCCCAGTGCCGAGCCATAGGTGTCTTTTGGTCGTCAGGATTAGGTTGCATTTTTCTCTCCTTGTTTGTGTTCTTGTTTTGTTTTAGTCTTGCTTACTGTTAACTGAAGTTGTATTTGCTGATCGATTCTCTATGTACTAGTGATTCTCTTTTGGGTATAATTTTCTTGATAATTCTATGAGTACAACAGACTAATTTCAATTAAATCAAATCAGTAACCTATGTTGCGCTATACACAAGTTAAACTTTCATCCAAAAAACTCATCCTCCATAAAAAATGAACTAAGTCTTTATAAAGTATAAACCGCTACATCTCTGTAGCAGTTTATGCATGAATCAAAAACACACATAAACCGCGACACCCCTGTAGCGGTTTATGTGATGGTTTTCGCCAATGTAATCCGTGACATCTCTGTAGCGGATTACGTGCATTTTGTAAACCGCGATACCCCTGTCGCGGTTTACATAGTTTAGGAAAAAAATACATTTCGGTATCCAGTTTGCATAATGTGTATTTTGGTAATTTTGGTTAGCAGTTTATTTAAATAGGTAAATTGCTCTAAAATTAATTTATCAATAATCACCAATATAAAAAAAAATTTTATTCCAGAATATTGATTATTATTTGCTAAAATTTAGAATTTCATACAAAAAAATGAGAAAATAAATTGTTACAAAAATATTTTGGTTATAGTTTTTTACAATTCTGCTAGGGAACTAAGAGGAGTCTAGCCGACAACAAACCAACAAATATTTTTGAGTTAAATTAATTATTATTAATTAGTGATTATTTAATTTTTTTTAAAAGATACAAAATTAATGATTATTAATTGCCTCTTCTTACTCTAATTCACCTTTTATCATTTATTACATAAATTCTAATTCCTCTTTCCAAGAAAAAAAATTTTTGAAACTCCAAAAAACAAAAACACCAAAACATACATAAGATAAAGAATCATTCAAAAACATACAAAACATAGGAAAAAGAATTATCCAAAACTAATAGAAAGAATCATCCAAATCCTACGGAAAAAAACAGACAAAAAATAATCATTCAAAACTAATAAAAAGAATCATCTGAAATGTAGAAAAAAGAAACATAAAAACCTAGTTAAAAAATCGTTCAAAACCAAATAGGAGGAGGAGAAGAAGAGCTACAGGGTGGCCGGCGACGACGTCTTGGACGACGTTGTGTGGACAGTGGGAGGACTCACGGTGGCGCATTGTGACAAGTGGAGGAGTCGCCATGGATCGGAGTAGTTGATCGTGCGTCGCGAATGGGGACCTGGTGGTGGCTGCATCGCGACGGATGGAGAGATGTGAGGTGCGAGTGGCGAGCGATGGGGAGTCGCGATGGGACGCGAGGAGGGTGAAGTAGAAGTGCGATAGTGGCTGTCTTTCCTGGGCGAACAGCAAATGAGGTGGCGGAGAAGGATGCAAGGACGACCAGCGATAGTGGGCGAAGACGGTGCACCGACGACGCTAGCGGCGCGAGGACGAAACCACGGCAGCGTGGGGGCATTGGGAAGAGAGATTAGGATTTATGGTTTTGCATGGTGAATAGTGAGTGGAAGTGAAAATAGATTAAAGTAAGTTTTGATTCAAAAATATCATTAATGTCAATTAATCAAATTTAAAATTAATAATTATTAATTGAGTTGTTCAATTCCTATCTGATGGATACTTGATTTTCTATACTATATGCTTATAAAAAAATATGACATAATTGATAATGTTAACATTCATCTTACTCATTCCATTAATAAAAATATTTAGTAACAAAAAAATTAATAAAAATAACTAAAACTTACTTTATTTAGTATTTATTAATTATTATAATAATTAATAAATACTAAATAAACT
>NC_029773.3:83202051-83215065 GCF_000817695.3 Arachis duranensis | reverse complement strand
TTAACTTAACATTTAAGACCAAAATAAAGGTTTAACTTTTACCGGATTTATTATTATCTAGAATTATGGAACAAACATCCTAAAACAAATAGTATAGAATTTTTTATTTTTGATATTAGAATTATGATGGTATTTTTTAAAATGTAGATTGTTAGAGTATTATTCTTAAATGTAAAATTATTTAATTAAAAAAATAAAAATTAGACTGTTTAATTTGTTAAAAGTACATAAATTAGATCGTCCGATTTGTTAGAAATACAAAAATTAGACTATCTAATTTGTATACTTTTCACAATTTTAAAAAATACTAAAAATTAGTGACTATTTTTATTTTTATATAAAAAAAATAGCCAAAAAGTATAAAACAATGATATTTTGACATGATTTTGTACACGTCATTCTTTTGATTGATGACTTTGAAATTTATTGTGGCGTATCAACTAAACACATCATCAATCAGATTGGGTCCCAATATAAATAGTACATGAGAAACATGTTCGAAGTCTTCATCAATCGTGGGAGGACCAAATTTTCCTTCTTTGTTTGTGGACATTTAACGTTTACATTAGCAACTTAATATGTATGACACATGTATGATTGACTAACCACACTAATAAAAGATACAATTCGTATTACAAAAATAAATTTTAGACATTTCTAAAATAATAAAAATTTAAAGAATCAAGTTTCTGGGACTAATTTTAGATTTCTCTTTTATTATTTTAAATCATTCACTCCCTACATTTGTTTTCTTCGGATTCCTTTGATGTTAGCATTTCAAATAAAGAGATGCATACATCAGATCTTATTGGAAGTATGCATGCATTGGAGACATCACTACAAAATTATTATACCAACCAAAGATACAGTTTAACTAAACGAAACAGAAACAGATAAAAGGACAAAACAAAGGTGGTGGTTCATAAACACAAGGCTCCACCACTTGAAAAAGTAAAGGTAAGAATAATCATTCACATACAACAAGAAATTAATTGTCCTCTACCCTATAGACTCAAAATCATGACAAATAAGAAAACAAATGTTACCAATTGCTGGGATAATAATCATAACCTCTAATAAATTTAATATAAGATATCTTTGTTTAGATCTTCACTATTTATTACAGACTATAATTCAAAATTATTTGAGAGTAAAAAAAAAAAAAAAAAAAAACATAAATGATGTAAAATAAGTCAAGCAAAAAAACCAAATTTAGTAATGCATAACATAAACATTGTATTCAATAGTAGCATCACCAGATTTAAGATCTAGCCAATGAGTCCTTGCTTCGGCATAGCCTTTGGCGAATCTAAACAATCCACTTCCACCAATTACGGGCATCTCCCTCACCTTGTTGAAGACGGCGTTCCTCCCCAAGATGGTGATGGAACTTCCATTGTATTTTCCATCAATGAAAGCAAAGTTCATGGCCATAAGAAGGTCGATTTCGGTTTGACAAGCGGAGGCGTAAAACCCTTGAGCCCTTCCAACAAGCTTGGAGTTCAATTTAGGACCTAGGGTCAAAGGGTTGTCGATCATGTTGACCAACCCAAATGCGGTGGTGGTGTTGATCTTGGTCATGGGTGGTGTAACAACCGAAACTGAAGTTGGGTTTTGGCCACTAAGGATGTCATGCCAATAGAATTTGAAGTGGGAAACCTTCTCTTTTTTGTTTAGGCCGAGGAGGCTTCGGTCGATGGGGCGAACGAAATCGCTGGCTCCGGTGAGGGTGTGGCATGAGAGGAGAAGAGTGGTGATGATGAAGAAGAAATGTGTGGTGGTCATGGTTGGGAATGAGATCAGAGAAGAATGATGCAAAGTACTAAGTACTAATGGCTCCAATAAAAAATGTGAGTTGTTGAATGAAGAGGGAAGAAAAGGTGTTGTGGCTTTTATAAATGGGGAATCTGTGGTGTAGACATAAATTTAATGATAAAGGTACATTCACCAAAAAGAAAAAACATGTATGGAACCACTTTTCTCTTACAAAATTCTTTGGTTGAAATTTTGAGTTAATGGTTTAGTTAGATCATTTTTATTCTAAAATAATTTCTAACAAAGTTTTAAAGGAAAAATATCTTAAGAGTAAAGTATCGCTTTTTGTCCCTAACATTTGGGGTAAGTCCTATTTGTGTTCCTAACGTTTAAATCGTCCTATTTGTATCCCTAATGTTTATAAAATTGATTCAATGTTATCCTACTATCAATTATACTAACAAATTAGATTATATTTTTTAATTATTCTCACTTGAATGTATTCATTCTCAATTGAGTCTTACTTGGATGTGTTCGATTTTAATATTATACCCACTATTTGTGTTTAGATTCAATTATGTCCTTAGAAAAGTGAATTATGTAAATGTTGTAGGAATTAGTTCCAACTTTTGATGAGCTATTTTTCGGAGTGGATCATCGATTCTATCACAGACATTTGTATTCTAACTTCAAGAAGAGATTTTTAAAACTCAAACTAAAGCGTTCATGATGTGTAATTGATGGCATGATAACATTGAATTACTTTTACAAATGTTAGGGATACAAATAGGACGATTTAAACGTTAAGGACACAAATAAGATTTATTCCAAACGTTTGGACAAAAACGATACTTTACTCGTATCTTAAATATATATAGAGATACTAGAAGACTATTAGACTTTAGTATCTTCAGTCATCACTTTTAATTATTAACTCAATAATTTAATGATATACTTTAATTAGTATTTTTAAATATTAATAAGTAATTGATGATAAAATAATAAATTATGATCATTTTCTAATATTCTTTAGATGTATAATCTCAATTTCTTTTTAAAATATCGAAATAAAAATCCTTAAACAATGATATATATAAGTAGAAGAAACTAAACAGTAATTTCTACAATAATGTACACTACCTAGCATTGTTCATATATTATTATTTATATTGGTTTTGCAAAGTATATGAATAAAAAAGCAATTTTTTCAACAATATCGGTGAGATGCAATTTCTTAGAGAATTAAACAAAAATCTCTTTAGAAAAGATATTGGAAGGGGGGAAAATGTAGGATGGGGACCCCAAACCCAAGTTAGTGGGGTTTGGTTGGTGTGAGGGTGTCATTATTAGTTGACGAGTGAAAGATGGGGTAGTAAGCACCTTTTTTTTTTCTTCTTTAATTTCCAAAATGGACTTATTGAAGCATAAAAGGGAACGATTTCTAGAATGTGTGGCTTTCATATCATCATTAGAAACCGGCAGGAAGATGCTTCTCTCATGTGGAATTGTTATATGATGCAAAATTGGCAAAGCGTGCCTGCCTCTTCCTAATAATTCTTTTATATATTAAAGAAAAACCAGTTGTGTTTATATTTAAAAGGGAAATTAACAAGTGATCCCGGAAAGAAAAAAGGTAAAACAATAGAGACTAAAAAAGTATGTGCTATTTTCAAGCACATGCCGTGGTCCGCGTGCACTAAGAATTGAAGACAAAGATTTTTCATTATATAAGGTATGATAAATTAAGGTTTTTATATATAAATAAAAAATTATATTTACTAATTTATTTATTTTTTGAAATTTTTATTGTTTTAAGCATTATCTCAAAATTTCACGGATAGTGTTTATTTAACGGTCAAAGTCTGTGCAACAATAAAAGAACGTAATTATGTAATCTCTGCCAACGCAATAGAATAAGAGAATTTCTTCGACTATTGTGCAACTGCTGCCTGCGAAATAGGAGGGACTAGTATATAACAACGCAGAGAGTACTCCTACCCTTTCACTTTCAACCATTTGCTAAATTTCAGCTAAACTTGAATTGAGAGAAAAAAAAAATAAGGAGAAAAAATAAGAAGGATTATGACTTGTCAAAAAATTCGTCAGATTTAAATTAACTTAAATTTAGGAATGACCGTTGAGGATTCTAATTTGAATTTTGTGTTTTGAATTCATTCTAACCTCAACAAAAATGAGTTTCTCTTTGCAGCGGCTTTTTAGTGGATTTGAAGGAATAGGAACAATGACATCTTCCATCAAGATGATCTATGAAGTAAAGAGAAAATTGTTCACTTAGTTAAACATGCTATTCGAGATTTCTCTAATATTATTACCACCCAAAAACATATTATTCCTTCCTCTTTGCAATATAACTGGGAACTACCTCCAATGAATGTTTTTGAAAATGAGCAATTAGCTGATTTTGGATGTATTATTAGAGACAGCATGGAAATTTAGATAAAAAGTTATTCTATCAGTATACCTTTTTCTAGTATTCTCTGTTGTGAGCTTCATGCTATTTGGAGAGGGCTTGTTATTGCTTGGAATTGCGAGTGCAAAGAGGTCATATGTGAGACTGATAATCTTGATGCGTTTCTTCTTGTTTCGCGACGCACAACCAGCATGATTAGGAATTACTTTGATCTGCTTAACAAAATCAAAGAGATGCTCCAACGCAATTGGACAGCTACTTTAGTGCTCATCCAGCGCACAACAAACAGAGCGGCTGATTTAATGGCTAAGACTACTGCTTTAAACAAGCAGGTATACATAGAGTGGTTACTGCCCCTAATAATTTAGACATTATTATTAGAGAGGAGTGCTACTCTTTCTCTTAGGTCCTTTTTCTTTGTGTTATGTTCAATCACAAAAAAAAAATGACTCATCAGTAACGACATCAATCATTTAAATAAAGGCAAACTTATCGTGGACTACATCAATAAACAGGTTAGAACTTAATTTTTCGTTTATTATCATTAGTAACTATATTATAGTTGTTAGTTGGTTAGTTAGTTGTTAACCGTTTAGGATAATTTGAATATATTAGGGTATGGACTGATATAAATATATATATTGGAGAGATGTATTTGTAATTTACGTTGTCGAAATTTGAATATTTTCAAATTAACAAAATTTAATGTAAAAATCTTTGGATTTAGGCTAATTGTTGTAGTTTATTATGAATGAGATAAATGGTGATTTATAGTTGATAAATTTTTAGAGATGCTTTACATGACATGTCTTATTGTTAGCGATGGTTTAAATTGTGCTTAATGTAGAAAATATATGGAGTTGATGGTCGATGGGTCCTATTTCCAAGAAGAAATAAGGACTCAGGAGTGGAGAGATTACCTAATGCACTACTACCTTATTTAGAGGAAGTTGGTTTTGCCCATGTGGCACGAGTTATAAATTTTCATTTCGACAACTCGCTCTTTACAGCCTTTATAGAGAGATGACCTCCAAAGACACATTCATTTCACATGTCATGGGATGAGTGTACCTTCACCCTTCAGATGTTGCTTATCGCCTTGGCTTGCAAACGCATTAGAAGTCGGTTGGTGGTTGCAACCGAGTCTTTTACCATTAAAATGACGTGGTTTAAGACTCGACTGAGACAGATGCATGTTGACGCTGTATTAGATGTACTCTGGCAGTGTGCACGTTATTGCATATTTAAAATGATTGGCGGGCTACTAATGACAGATAAATCTAGCACGACCATACATGTTAGATAGGTCCTATTGATTGCTGATTTTTAGAGTTGTAGGGACTACTTGTAGGGTTTTGCTGTACTTGCCCGGACCTACCATTCATTGTGCATGGCTATCAATTCAAAGGTGGGTCACTTGGCCAGATGCATCCAATTAATGCTTTCTTGGATTTAACACAGATTTCTGTAGTGGTGCCTTGACGATAAGGACGAGGTGGATTTTTCGTTGGCTATGAGGTATGTCTTTATCTGTGCAATGTTTTTTTATTAGTTGCTATTTTTTTATTTTGCTACTAAACATATTGTTTTGTTTTGCATCTCTAGGTTAGCTGGATTGTCATAATAGCACAGAGATGACATGGGAAGAATGTTTGAGTTGCCATCTTATGCGATAACCATTAACAAAATTCCTCTGTATTGCCCATAAAAATGTGTGCCATCAATAGATATCGAATGTTTGCAATACTTGAAGGTTTTAATGTAGGGGAAAAATGTCTGAAATGTCTTATCAAACTACATATAATCAAAGTCTCAAAGGCCTTTATAACGTGGTACAAGCTTGATATCATGAACCATATTTGGCAAACACTGCTCAATTGCATTTAACAACCTCGGAAAATTAGTTGTACGACTCTTTCCAATTGCCATAAATTTGAGCAATTGATTTTTACTTTGCCATCTAAATCTTCCTGTACGACAACTTAAACTTGTAGCTCTGCTCCACTGCGCTTGTAATACTCTAATAAGAATGGAAGAATTACCCAAATTAATTAATATATCACCATTTTTAAAAATTTTACTACAATGAAATGTAAACGTGATAATTTTTTCAAAAAGAAATACAAAATTTTGAACAATTACCTTCTCTCATAGAAAAGATAACTTTGTAGATCAGGTTGCTATTAAGATTTAAATAATCGTATGATATTGTTGGTGCTAAGCACATGTACATAGCCTCATATTTACGAACCTTCCAATAACCAAGATTCTGTCAATAGGCAACCCAAATGCTCCAGTGCAACCTACAGCATAATATCTTCACCAATAATGATACTTCAGATGATCATATTCGACCGCTCGATACTCTATACTCTGACAAATACCATAGTTCTTGATGGCAAGATGAAGAGACTCTCTACTATAGAATCTAAGGCCAACCCTTAGCTCCACGCTCCCATCTGTCTTATAGTCGTCAATACCCCTAGACTGAAAGACATTGGGTTCACCTGCATAGCATCTACGTCCAATATCGAATACTGACTTGGAACTTAGGCTCGGCTAGGTAATGGTAACGGTGGTGGAAATATATGCCGTGAAAAAGTAAACGATGATAGTTAGGTTTTTGAAATAAACTCCATATCGTTATTGTTGTCACTATCAGAACCATATTAGACCCACTCCTTGTCTGACTCAGAGTCTTCAAAAACCAAATTAGCATCGGATTCGCCCATTGGGAGTGAAGAGCGAATTCTTGTGGAAAATTTGGCTCTTCCCGCCTGAGTAGGTCCGGGGTGGCATAACCGGTTGGGACTAAACATGAGGAAGAAGAACTACAGATAATGTCCATCAACTAAATGCAAAGTTCTATCACTTGTTCAGTCACCATTTTTTCATGGCAATTGAACATAGCTCGCACATGATCATCACCATTTATCCAGAATACCTTATACAAAATATTTTGCAAGGAATCTATTGAAATGCACCGATACCAAATTTTTCGAACATGCTTAATTCCAAGCATTTGCATATTGACAAAAATCAAAATTTTAAATTTTGTCATTAAATGCAACCGTCAAGTATGTATAACAATAGAACCACTGCCTTCAAAATGTGCACCAACATCTTTACGTGCTATTGTTACATTTGGATAAACAACAACTGTATATACACTCACTAGCTATTTGATAAATTTGTCTTTGTAGAAAAGAAGAAATAATAGATAAAAGCCAAAAATTATTAGGAGAATTTGACATAAATAGGCGTCTTTCGTGACAATTTCACAAACAACATGTGCGCTGAAGTATCAAGATTTTTCTCTCACAATTTTGCAATCAACATCTGTATAATTGTAATGGTACGGTCAAATACTTTTTGCTATTGTACAGATAGAGTATGCATAATAGCATTATGAGAAAATTTTATAGTCCCTGCCTACGCAATAAGCTATATGCAAATAGTGATATAATGCTTAAAATAATTTAAAAAATTGAGTATATATATTAACAAATATATATTATAAAATATAAACATACGAATAAAAATCTTAATTAGTATTAAAAATTTTATTATTTCTATTTTTTTTAAATTACTCCTATTAGANCTTGGATGTGTACATTTAATATATAAAAATTGATGTGTCAAGTATGAGGTAGTATACAAATTTATTAGTGATCAAAATACTCGATATAAAATTCACTGAGAAATCAGTAAGAATTATTAATCCCGCTTTTTTTTCTATTTAGTGTGTAATATTTAGTTTTTGATGTGTAGTATTTTAAAAGACAATTAGCGCTAAAAATTTGGTGCGAAATTTATAACTACAAACTAACCGGTAAGTATATCGGGTCGTACCAAGTAGTACCTCAAGTGAATGAGGGTCGATTTCACGAGAATTGATGGATTAAGCAACAATGGTTAAGTGATTTACTTAGTTAGACAAACAGAAAATGGTGTTTGAGAGTTCAAAGAACATTAAACAGTAAATTCAGAATATCAGAAGACAGGCAAGTAAATAAGTTGGGAATAAAATATGGAGAAACAGTTAAGGTTTTAAATTTATCTATTTTCCTAATTGACTTTTCTTACTAACTATTTTAATCGTGCAAAATTTAATTCATGGCAAACTATATGTGACTAAACCCTAATTCCTTAGACTTTTTTAGTCTCGTCTAACTCTCATCAACAGCAAATTCCTTGGTCAATTAATTCCAATTAGAGGGTGAAGTTCAATTCTAGTTATATGCCACAGAAATCCTAATTACCTAAAAATAAGAGGATTATATGTCACGTATCCCGTTAAATCCAGATAATTAGAAATTTAAGAGAATATATTTTCAAGCTGTTGTTCAAATAAAGAGCTTTTTCAAGTTATACAAGAACTCAATTAGAAAGAGGGTCATACTTCCGTTCCACCCAATTTCATAAAATAAAGAATGAAAACAATTCTTGAAATATAAATCAGTACATGAATTAAAATAGAAAAATAATAGAATCAATCCATACAATAGACAGAGCTCCTGACCTTAACAGTGGAGGTTTAGTTGCTCATGGTTCAGAGAGAAAAATTAGGATTTAGGTAAATTGTAATTTACAGAATGAGATGGAATATCCTAGAAGAGAAGTTTCTTTTTCCTTTTATATCTAATCCTAATTAATTTAAAATATAATTTCTAAAATTAAAATAATATCTTTTTCTATTTTAAAAAAATAAAATTTAAATTTAAATCAGAATTAATTAAAGTTCTTCGCATTGTAACGTGGGAACCACTTGCCTTCACTAGGATCCACGCCTAACTTGGCAAAGAGCTGCGCCTTACTTGAGTGATGCAGTGAGGAAGGGCGTGCATAGAGTGAGGCTTCGCCTTACTTGGAGTGAGGCTGCGCCTAACTTGGTGTGTATGAGTAAGGTCTGCGCCTAACTTGAGTGCACCTGCGCCTAACTTGAAGGAACCAAGCAATCTTGCTTGTTGTTGGTGTGTCTTGCGCCTAACATGAGAAATTTTAAGTTAGGCGCAGCTTTGGTAGATTTGGTGGAGAAAAAATATGAACTATTATATATCGTTGGAAAGCTCTAGAAGTTAACTTTCTAACGCCACTAAAATCACGTCCATTGGATCTCTGTAGTTTGAGATATTTAGATTTGAGTACAGAGAGGTCATGGTTGATAGCATCATTCGTCTTCTTCTCATTTTCTGCAGAAACTCCATCAAATCCAGTCGAATGCTACCTAAAATAAACAGAATTGCATAAGACTCAAAGTAGCATCCATAGTGCTTAAAAGATAATTAATTCTTGATTAAACTCGATAAATTAAATATAAATTCACTAAGAAAAGATAAGAAAGATGCTCACGCGCATCAGCTCGTAATATAGAAATAAAAAGCAGTTAGAACTCCAACAAAAAAAATAGCACCTTCCGGAATGTGTTTAAATTTCGAACATGACTCATACAAATTGCAAATATTTTGTAAAGAGCTTTATGACGTTGAGTAATGCACAATGAAGTGTCTGACAAGATTAGTGGCCAAGTATCACCCAAATGATGATATCGCAATTGATATAATTTAGTATAGAACACAGAATAAAAGAAACATTATTTAATTGTATTTGGAATAAACAAAATTGAGAAGTAAGTTAATTTTAATTGATTTGATTTAATGATTAAATATTATATCTGAAATAAAATATAAAGTGACATATAAATTGTTTTACATATAAAAATTAATGATCTATCTATCTTTTTTTTGGTATTTTGATCTGTCTATCTTTAATCTAATGTATATAGAATTTCTTCCACTAATATTCCCACACGAGATTAAGTGCTTTTTTTTGGGACAGCAATACAACGAGGTTTTTCGTGTCATAAAACTGAAAATTAAGGATCATAAATTAGGCCCAGGTTCAGAAAAATATCATACATTAGGCCCAATAAAAAACGCAACGGTGTTATTAGGAGCTGCACTCATATTCGAATTTTCAATGAGAAATATGGAAATCATGTTAGTAGTAGTTATGCGTGTGTGTGAGTGAGTGTTGTGTTGTATAATGTGTCAGATCCAAAAAAAAAGCACAATGGTATTACTCCCGTCCCAAAGAAAAAGAGGAATATACCTTCGCAAAGCCCTCAGCTGTACCAGTTTGAGTACCAAAGAAGATAGTGACTTTAGTCTTCCCTGAACCAACGTCGACGTCGTCATCCTCGTCCTTCACCAACGGCTTCGGCACGATCACCGGCCTCACCTCCCGGCTCCGATCCGACGATTTCTTCCAGAAGAAGATCAGCAGCCCAATTATCAGTGCCGCCGAGGTCGTCGCGATCAGGACCACCGAATCCGAGATGGAATCGCCGAGCGACACGCCTAGCACCGACTCAATTGTACGCACCAAATCGGAGCTTGAAGACATCGGGAACGAGTGTGAGTGAGTTGGATCGGAGAAGGACCGAGTCAACTACTGAGTCAAAATTGAGAAACACGCTCCGATTCGGTCTTCTGCACTTCCCTCTCGCCGAACCCTAGGTGGTGGCTGCGGTGAAGAGAGAGAAAGAGGGAAGTGAGAAGAAGAAGCAGAAGAAGATTCACGAGAAAAGTTAGACCAGAAAATTAGGGACACTTCCCCATTTGATTTGGATTTATATGAATATCATTTTCAGGGTATTAAGATTTTCATTTACGAGTATCTACCTTGCAAGTTGCAGCTTGTGAGCGAGAAAGACGAGGCAGCCGATCGCCGTTGACAACTTTACCCCGAGATCTTTGTCCAAAAAGATAGCTTTTGTGTTTCCCATTGGTTATTATTATATCTTTTTCATCCCTACTTTTTTTTTAATAATTAATTAAAGGAGTTAGCTAACATAGACACATGAAAGTATGAAACGCTTATCATTACTCCATTAGTCAAAAATTTTAAATGTTTTTATTTATTTTATGAGGTGCCTTCTATGGTACCTATTATCTTATTGTACCTATGGTGACTATAAAAAAGGTTATCAATTAATTGTGGACATTTGGTAACTGAAAGCGTGTCACTAAAAGTGTTGTTTAAAGAAAAAGTGTTACCCTTAATCATTAACTTGGCTCTGGTACCAAATTTTTAATTTCGATTTTTTTTCTTTTAATTTCTTTTTCGAAATTTCTATTAGCTCTTCAAATTTTTCTTTGAAAGTATTGACCATTTCTACCAGTTTATAACTTTTCAATCTTGTTTTAGTTTATAATATTCCTTTTTGTATGGATTATTGTATATAAAATCTTTTATCTGTTTGTCTTTTTCTTTAATATAACTTTTCAAATCCTCAATAACTTCTTTTATTTCTACACTTTCTCCTGTTTCTAAATATCTGTTTAATTTTTCAATTTCATTCTCCATTTTTTCTTTTAACAGCTTTAATTCTTTTAGGTCATAATATGGTTTTCCAGGCATTTATAACTTTTTTAAGTTCAATTCTAACTTGTTTATATTTATTCTTATTTCTATCATTCTTATTATAAGATCATTAATTTTAATCTGAAGATTGTTTAATTCCCTTTTATACTCCTTTATTTTACCTTTTAATTTTCTCGTCCTATTTCTCTTAATTTTATTTTCTGTTTTTTCAATCTTTTTATGCTTCATTATTTATTTTAAAATTTTTGCAAACTCTATCATTGATTCATCACTATTTTCTAGAGATTCTATTAATTTCTCTAGCTCTTCAACTTCTTTTTTCAACTTGTCATAGATTATTTTTAAGGCTTTGAATGCTCTTTGATTTATTTCAGAAAACTGTAAATAATTCAACCGATTTTTTCTTTCAAATAGCTCTTGTTTCTTGTCTTGATAAGTCACATATATTTCTTCTTTATTTACTGTCATAATTTAGTGTTTAAGGTTTCATTTAATTTTTCGACCTTTTTTGTTAGTTCTTTTATTTCAAAATTTTCTTCTTTGATTTTTAGCTTAGCTAAACTTAAAGGGCTATTAATTTTAGATTCTCTTATTTGAAAATTTGATGATACTAATTTTCCTGATGGTTCTTTTAATAATAGAACTGGGTTTTCAATAGCTTTATATTTTGGTATTTCTGTTTTTACAATTTTCTGAAATAATTCATCAACATAAATTCTTCCTCTATTTTTAAATATTATACTATGATGACTATTCGTTAAAGCATAATTTATCGCATATGTAATTGAAAATGGTTCATCATCTTGTTCCATTAGATTCTTTCTGTGAAATTTATAAGCTAAGCTTATAGATCTTCCAAGATTTTCAGTTGATAAAGGTATAGCGTATCCAAGATGGGCATTGAATTTAACATTTACGTTTGCCAAGTTTCCATGAATAATTCCAATTATTTGATCTATTGGATCATCAGTAATTCTTTTATCACAGATTGCTAAGCTTATTGGTGAATTAATTCCTTTCATATATGTAGATTTGATTAAGACTTGTATAGTACTAATATGGATCCATCCAATTTTAGATCTTTTTTGTTGATCCTTAATTTTCTCAATCTGTTTACTCAATTCTTTATCATTTATCAAGGCTATTTCAAGTTCTCCATTGGCGGATTTTATTTTTATAGGGGCTTCAAGTTGAATTTTTCCATAGTATATTATATTTTTTCTATTAAAAACTTTTTTTAAAAGATTTTGTTTATTAAAATTTAGTTCTTTCGAAGACCCTTGCTAGTGTGCTGGCTAGTCTTCCTTCATGACTGTAGATTGTTAAATCTTGAACTTGATCAATTGGTTGAAAATTTTCTAGGAAGACGGACATGAAGATCACTTGATGTGCTGGAACCAAGCATTCTTCTTCTTCATTAAAAATAGGTTGACTATTCGTAA
>NC_029773.3:83200157-83201115 GCF_000817695.3 Arachis duranensis | reverse complement strand
CATCTGTTTCTACTATTAAGTAGTCATTTTCTTCTGGAATGTAAAGTTCTGGAAGTTTTTTACATAATTCTTTGATTCTTTGAATTTGCATACTATCTTTTTCATCCCATTTCCATACTTTTTTAGTACTTATTTTTGGAAATAAATTTTTAGTGTATTCTGTTACATTCTTTAAAAATCCCTGATCAGAAATATAATTTATACACCCTAAAAATCTTTGTAATTGTTTTCTATCTTTTATTTTATTAGGAAATAAATTTACCTTTTCTAGAATATTTGGTTGAAGTTTTGGCTTTCCTTGAGTGGATAGAATTAATCCAAGGAACTCTATTTCTTGGTTTGCTATTTTTGCTTTCTTTTTACTAAGAACTAATCCTTTTTCCTTGCATCTTTCTAGGACTATTAATAATTTTTGAAGATGATCTTCTTTATCCTGTTTTGTAAAAATTAGTATATCATTAATGTATACTAAAACAAATTCATTTAACTCTTTTAGATTTTCTTCCATAAATCTTTGATAAATACCTGGGGCTTGCTTTAATCCGAATGGTAATACATTCCATTCATAAAGCAACACACTTGTTGATTCCTTTGTTGGGCAAGTAAAAGCAGTTAATTTCTTTGTTTCTTCGTCTAAACGAAGTTGCCAATATCCTGATTTTGCATCAAGAGATGAAAACCAAGTTGCTCCTTTGATTTTTTCTAAAATAGAATCTTTTCTTGGAAGTTTATGAGCATCACCAATAATTGCTTCATTCATCTTCTTATAGTTAATAACCATTCTTCATTTTCCCCTTTTAATTTCATTATTGTTTTCGACATAAAAGGCTGGAGCCGCATGAGGACTTTTACTTAATCTTATAATTCCTTTTTCAAAAGATCTCTACACTCTAATGAAAACTCTTCTCTATCTCTTGCGGAATAAGAAATTTTATTTGGAACATTTATCTCTTTTATA
>NC_029773.3:83198416-83199142 GCF_000817695.3 Arachis duranensis | reverse complement strand
ATCATATATCTGAATATTAGCTAAATGGTTTTTTGCTTCTTGATATTCTTTGTTATAGACTTCTTGTCTATGATCTATAATATTTTTTCCAAAAATTTTTTTATACAGAATCATCATTATATGTAATGTCTTATCGTAAACTGTTGTTTTTGTTGCTATTTCTTCTATTATTTAGTTTTCTATTGATGTCATATAATCTCTTACAATTCCTTTAGTATGAAACCCTATATAATTCCAGATATCTCCTCCAGATACATCACTAAGTTTTGGATTAGTAAAGGCTTCTAATAAGAAGGAATTCAACCAATTTTCAAAAATTTCTTTTTCGTTCTTTTTGTAGTCTAAATCGAGCATTCTTTCTCCTTCCATTTCTTGGATTTTAGGAACGTATTTTGATGATATTTTTGTATATTTTGAATCTTTATTTATAAACCCTTTTTTAAAAGCATAATTATCAAAACCTGTTTCCCATTTAAATTGAGATTGATTATCCTTAGATGTTCCAGCTTCATTTTTTACTTGTATTGGAATTGCTGGTTCTTCGTCACTTGAATAATCTAGAATGTGTTCTTCATTTTCTATATTTTCAGAATTTACTAATTATTCTTCTATTTGAAATCCCTGCTCCATAATATTATTTTCTTGAGCCATTTTTAATTGTTTAAAAAGCATTGTAACTTCTTCTAATTTTTCTTCAATATTCATAATTTCAATGGTGGTTTTACT
>NC_029773.3:83177997-83198027 GCF_000817695.3 Arachis duranensis | reverse complement strand
TTAACATTAGTTAAAATCATTAATTTTTGATCTATTAATTTTGATAACTTAATTATTTCTTCTCTTAAATCTTCTAATTTACTTTTTTCCATTAGGTAACGCTTTTCTTTGTGAAGAGTTACACTTTTAAATTTAAAAGTGTAACTCTAGCCACCACTAGTTACCATAGACATAGCCACCAGAGACCTAGCTTATATATATATATATGTATAGGGAGTCACTCACATAAAAACTCTTAAAACGTCTTTTTTTAAATATATTTTTTAATAATTAAAATTTAATCTATATAATCGATCAAATTGTATTATTTTTGTCAAAATTAGATCAAACAAACTAATTTGACCAAAAAATCGATAAATTAAATCTTGAATCGATTTAAATTAATATTTTTTTATATAAAATGACTATAATATTTTTATTATAAAAAAGACTAAAATATTCTTATTATATATATTAATTTTAAAAATTCTAAATTCTAATTCAATGATGGCACATAGAGAAGAGAAAGATTAGGATTTAGAGTTTTTAAAATATATAATAGAAATATTTTAAATTATTTTCTATAATAGAAATATTATAGTCATTTTTATAAAAAATATTAATTTAAATTAGTTCAAGATTTAGTTTATCGATTTTTCGATCAAACTGATTTATTTCGTCTAATTTTGACAAAAATAACACAGTTTGATCGATTATATAAGTTGAATTTTAATTATTAAAAAAATATCTTAAAAAGTAAGATGTTTCAAACATCTTTATTTGAGTGGCTCCCTTCCTGTAATTAAGTCATTTATGTTTACGCGCTATGTTATTATCGTTGTCGTCTTATTCTTCTTCGCGTTCCTCCTCCTCCTTCTCCTTCTTCTTCGCATGTTTTCTTCTCATCGTCATTTTTTTGTTATTGCTGTTATTACAGTAAAAGGAGAGGAAAAAGAGTTTTGAATTGTTACGGACAACGAATCCAAATGCATCTTAATTCACTCAGAAATGAACCGAAATTATATAACAATTGCGACACAATTAACTCAGAAATAAACCGAAATTTACCATAATGACCCACCACCCCCCAATTCGTCATAAAACGAAATAGATTAGCATTTGAGTTTTGTTAGAAAACTAACTAGGAGTGTAGTTAGGGGTGGCAAATGGATCGAAATTCGTCGAGTCAGTCCGCATAACTCGTTAAAAAAAGCGGGTAGGAGTACAAATTTGAGACCGCTATGATAAAAAAGTCCGCTTAACTCCCACCGCCTAATCCACGGGTTTTGATGGGGCGGAACAGGCTTACCTACCGCTAGGAGTGGCGACGAGACGGATAGGGATGGGATTTTGCTCTACCCGACTCCGCCCCGCCCTACAATAACCCGCATAAAATTTGTCCCGCTCCTATCCGTGATAGTAAAAAGTTGAACCCTAATCCGTCCCTATAATTATTAAAATCTAATAAATTAAATAAAATTTTAAAATTTATATAATCATCATCACATGCATAACATAAACTAAAGTAAAATTTTAAATATGATACAATATTATCAATCATTTTACTAATTATTTTACATATATTACACATATTATATATTAAAACTATATATTATATATATACCAGGGCGGATAGTACCTAAACCCGGCCCCGTTCCGCCCCGCTAAAAACCCATCCCGCATCAGGGCGGGTAATTAGTGACTAGGGGCGAAGTGGGTACCCGCGGGTTCGGATGGTGTTGCCATCCCTACTTGTCGGGCCTTAATTCTATGATTTTACTTCAAAAAACTTTGTTAATGATTATGTTTATTAGATATTTAGAATTATAAAGATGTTAGTGTTTGTGAATTTAATTTTTTTTATTTGAAAAAATTATGAAATTATTTAATTTTTTAATATTTAATAGTTTAAGAATATAAAAAAACAAAAACAAAAATTGGTGGGCTTAGCCTACCACGGGAGTAGAAATCTGGGACCATCTCATTAGACGGGGTGGGACAAACTTTTAGCAAAACAGACGAGATGGACTAGTCCGTTTGTTATTCCCAAATGTAGTCAAGTGGAGCTAACTAATTCAAAAACAGGTTCATTGTACAAAAAAAAAAACCCAACTATCCTAATTTTTAAAATTTTAAAATTAAAAATAAAAAGAGATTGACTTAAATTAAGTTATATGATAATTGGCTCCCTAGACTTTTTCGGTTTTTCTTAGCTAGCATTTTTTCTTGATATTCAATGTGGCTTAGAAAGTCCAAGAGAAATTACATACTAATACTGGATTCACATACTAAACGAGCTATGGTGACTCCTCTACAATCATCATCAATGATCATTCTAAGTTCTGGGATAGGTAGATCTACATAGTGAAAACTGTTTGTTGCTTGATGCTTTCTTTGGACAACCACTCTGTTGCTCTATTTCGCTCTCTATAGATATGTCTAAAAAAAATGTACCAATTCTATTGTGTTAGCCTATGTATGCTTCTGATGAGAGCATCAGAACGTGTGTTCTTTCATCTCTTTGCTGTTGGTGATAACTTTATAGGTGCTCTTTGAATTAGTTTCGACAATAATTTTTCTTAAACCAAGGCTTCATGCTACTTTAAGGCAGTGATATACTCCCCACACTTCTGTCCTTTAGGCTGTGTAGTTCATAATTTTTCTTTGTTGAAAGCTTTATTTATAGATTCTTCAAATTCTTTCATCACGTCAATTGCATTGTTCAGTTTTTTGAAAGGAGAAAAAAAAAATTTTGCATCTTCATATTCATATCCACCAACACGCAATCATAAATTGAATGATCCATGATTCTTTGGTGTTGGA
This sequence comes from Arachis duranensis, assembly GCF_000817695.3. NCBI lineage: Eukaryota > Viridiplantae > Streptophyta > Magnoliopsida > Fabales > Fabaceae > Arachis > Arachis duranensis. The sequence continues at coordinate 83,195,225 of NC_029773.3, read as the reverse complement.
TCTAATACTATCTATAAAGTTCCATCAGATCCAAGCTTAGCTTTGAAGGGAGCTTTAAAAGAGGAGAGAATGTAAATTTAATTTAATTTTAATTTAATTCTTACTGGCATGGAATCCAGCTTAGCTTTGGTGTTGTATCATTCACTACAACAATATAGACTATTTTTTAGGATTATTATGTGTCAAAAAAAATTAAAATTCGTCAAAAAAATAAATTTTGACACTATTTTAACTGTGAAAACATGTTAATAAAAGTTTTGTCAAAAATAATATTTTTGACATATAAGTAATTGTAAAAAAAGTTTAAAATCTTATTTTGATAAATATTGGCCGTCAAAAATAAATTGTTAGAAAAATTTGAGAATATATTTTTTGTGATACTTATTAATTGTCAAAAATACTATTTATTTTGACACTTATTGACCATAAAAAATTCTCAACAAAAATTTTTAACAAAGAATGAGATGAGATCTTAAAACCGAAGAATAAACTGAGATTTTGAAGATGAAGAATGAGTAATATGATCCTAAATTGAGATTAGTGTGATGCCAAAATTGACGGAGCTCAACGAAAAAAAAGAATAATGGAGTAAGTTGAAAATAAATAAGTGTCAAAATTGAGGAGTAATTTTCTACAATCAAATTATTCATCAAAAAAACATAGAAAATTTGACATTTGTGATATTTGTCAAAAATATATATTAAGTTTTACACTTAATTATGGCCATTAAAAAAATCATGTTAAAATAGCTCTCTTTTCTTGTAGTGATTCTTAAATTTTATTTTAATTTATGTTATGTTATAATTATAGTTATATAAATTTTAAATTTTAATTTTGATTATAAAATTTTAATAATTAAAAAAAATAAAAACAGAATAAATACCAACAAAAATAAGTAAGTATATAATTTTTTATTATTTTACGAATAAAATGAGATATATTCTATATAAATTATTGTAAAATAGAATGAGATGGGATAGGACAAAAAATGAAAAATCTGTTCTTATTCTCCCTTTGCCAACCTTTGTGTGCATAAGATTAAAGTTGAATACTATTATAACAAGTTAAGATAGACGTACTAACAACAAACACTATTATCCTGTGTAAATGAATTATAGTTTAAATAACATAATTTTTTCATACTTATCTAAGAGGTTGTGAATTCGAGTCTTCCTATCTTTAGTAAAATACTATAAAGTACGGACACTTTGCTGAGTTGGTGTCCGCATGTCTGACACATTTCGGACACGACACTCACCGATACTCGTGTTTGCTGTGTCCATCCGTGTATTAATAAAAAGTAAAAAAATTATTCTCCGACACGCTTGGACACACCTAAATACCATCACGTGTCAGCGTGTCCAGTCTTATTCTTAACATATATTCTTTAAATAAATTTAGATATAGTATATATTATTATTTATTAAAAAAATATTTTAAATACTTGATATAATTAAAATAAGACATTAAAAATAACTAAAAAATTAATTTATAATTTAATATCAATAAAATATCAAAATATCATTACGATTTATCTAAAAAATACTTTATATTTTATATAAATGTGTGTCCCGTGTCTTATAAGATTTTAAAATTCGCGTGTCGACGTGTCCCGTATCGTATCGTGTCCCGTGTCCGTATCAGTATCCGTGCATCATAAGTATAAAAAAAAACAAACACTACGCCATAATAACAATTAGGGGTGTTCGCGGTGCGGTTTGGTTCGGTTTTGAAGGAAAAAGTCATCCGATCCGAACGCTTAACTTATGTGCGGTGCGGTTTGGATTGGATGAATTTTTTTTGGAAATCCGATCCGATCCGATTACAAGCGGTTTGGATCGGTTTGGATCCGTGGTTTTTTAAATACAAAATAATAACTTAATTTATAAAGTTATATATCCTGTCCAACAATCCATCATAATAATAAAACACAATCCAACATAATAATAAAACAAAAATTCCATAATACATTATAAACCAACATGTCTAATTGTCCAACAATCCAACATATTCAACAAGTCTTGATAAAATAATAATTTTTCAGTATCAAAACAACTAAACAAGTCTCAACAACACAAAATCAAATAACATAGCAAAGTCTTAATAAAACATAACATAAAAAACTCCAAACTGAAAGCTGAAGCACTGATCACTAATCAGATTCATCACCAAAGTCTTCTTTATCTATTAGTTGAGGAATTGGCTCAAGTTCTACAATAAAATGTAATAAAATAAATATTAGTAAGTTAAACATATTATCAAATAGTAAAGTTAATCACTATGTGAAGATAAAATAAAACATAATATTAAAGAACGTTACCTTTCTCAAGTTTTAAAATTCTTCAAAAGGCTCCTCAAGGTCAATTGGCAATGAATTGGCTTGAAACCAATTTTGTGCACAAATCAAAGCTTCAACATTTTTTGGAGTAAGAGAGCTCCTATATTGATTAAGCACTCTTCCTCCATTGCTAAAGGCGGATTCAAAAGCAACTGTTGACACCGGCATAGCTAGAATATCCCTCGCAATTTGACTTAGAACAGGATATTTGTAATTGTTAGAGCTCACTTTCCACCAAGTTAAAATATCAAAACTACTTGGATCAACTGGTTTCTCTAAGGACTCCATGAGATATAAATTCACTTCATTTGTGTTGACACTCTCACTTGCTTGTACATCATTTTCAAATGCTGCCGCAAAGCGAACATCATCAAAGACACTATCATCCATATCCACATCTTGGCTATGTTGTGCAGATTGGTGTGCTTGATCACTATTGAGAGCAACCCTATAGCTGTTAAACAAGTTATTGAATACTTCCTTTACCTTACCGCATAAGAAATCGGCATCCTCCTTCTCAAACAACCTTTGAAAATTCCACTCAACAAACTTAATCTTGTATCTAGGGTCAAGTACCACAGCAACAAAAATCATCATATCATATTTCTAAGTTACCCCAATATTTATCATGTTTATCCTTCATTTTTGTAGCCATTCCCTTAAGTAATATGTCATTACTATCAGCCCAAGTCTTCAAAGAACTAAGAATTGAACAAAAGTGATGAAAATATGAAGAAGAAGTCACAAATGTAGAACCCGAGACTTTTTTGGTTACATCGAAAAAAATCTTCAAAAACCTCATAAAACATCTTGCATTATCCCAATCTTCATTCTTTGAAATGCCCCTTTGCATCATTACAAACTCAGCATCCCTCTCACTTAATCTCTTGAAGGCCTTTTGGAATTTTAAAGCACTATCAAGCATTATGTAAGTGGAATTCCACCTAGTGGGGACATCTAATTGCACACAAGAGCAGTCTTGGATCCTAGCCTCTTTAATGCAACTTTTAAACCTATCCATACGACTAGGAGAAGCACGGACATATCTAACAGCATTTCTAATTTTACTAATTGAAGAATGCATATCCTTCAAACCATCATTCACCACCAAGTTCAAGATATGAGCACAACACCTAACATGCAAATGTTCACCTTTTAAAGGATGTGAATTCCAATCTTCCATTCTACCTTTCAAGTAACAAATGGCAACATCATTTGAACTAGCATTATCAACCGTGATGCTAAAGACTCTACTTATTCCCCAATTCAAAAGACATTTTTCTATCTTCCTACCAATTGTTTCACCTTTATGATTCTTGATGAGACAAAAGTTAAGAATTCTCTTTTGCAACTTCCAATCTTGATCAATAAAATGTGCAGTGAGGTAAAGATAGTTTAGATTTTGTACAGAAGTCCAACAATTAGTGGTCAAACACACACTTTGATTTGAGTTTATAAAGACACTCTTCAACTTGTGTTTTTCATTCATGAACAAGTTCCAACAATCCCTAGCAACTGAAATTCTTTCCGAAATATGGAGTTTTGGTTGTAAAACACTCATGAAATAACGAAATTCCTCCTCTTCAACAAATTTAAAAGGCAACTCATCTATGATTATCATTCTAGCAAGAGCTTGTCTACATAAATCAGGATCAAATGATACAGCAGTCAAACAATTACCCAGCCCATTTCCTTCTTCTTTTTTAAGTTGCTGCATAACAAGTACTTTTTGTGTGGGATCAAGTGAATCTTTTGGAAATTTTTTACACAGACTCAACAAGTGACTTTTAAAATTGCTAGTACCATTTTTATGTGAATCAGCCGCATAAGATGTTCCACACCACTTACATATAGCCCTAGGTTTGGGACCATTATCATCTTTTTTAAAATGTTCCCAAGTCCAAGATCTAGGTCTAACAGGTTTTTTAGTGTTACCTGTACCTTGTTCCTCAGACTGGCCAGGATTAGGTGACTCATTAGCAACATTTGCTTTGCCTCTTCTCCTCTTAGATCTAGTTCCTTCATTGTTCTGATCACTGTGCGGCGGTAGTGGCGGCAGTGATGGTGGCTGCGTCTGCGTCTGAGTTTGTGGCTGCGATTGCTGCTGTGGAGGCGGCATTGACTCTGACTGTCCTGAAGATCTGACTGATTCAAAAGTGGATGGAGTAGCACTGGTAAATCCTGGATCGCTACTTTGAACATCTTGTGATAACAAAGATAATTAATCAGTTTATGTTATTTTAATATTTTCCTCAATTAATGAACATATTGAGTTGTTACCGACATACACATTACACAATAAAAAATTACCTCAGGATATGAAGCTGACATTGTTGACCTTCGAATTGAAAGCTAAAATCACTGGAACAAATATAAAATCTGCAGAAAATAAAAAAAAATAGAATTCAATTTCAATCAACAAGAACAAAATACTTAATTTAATACAAAGTTTAACAAATAAAAATTAAAGCACAATTTAACAAATAAAAATTAAAGCAAGTAAAAATATACCTTGAACAGTTTAACACAGATTAACAAGTAAAAAATAAAATTAAACAAAATCTTAAAACAACAGAACAAAACAAAATAAACAAAACCAAGTAAAAATATACCTTGAGACTTGAACAGTTTAACACAGATTAACAAGTAAAATTTAAAATTAAACAAAATCTTAAAATAACAGAATAAAATAAAATAAACAAAAATAAGTAAAAATTTACTTTCAATAATGAACAGTTTAACATAGTTTAACACAAATTAACAAGTAAAAATTAAATTTAAACAAAATCTTAAACAACAGAACAAAACAAAATAAACAAAACTAAGTAAAAATATACCTTGAAAAAAGAGCAACAGCGACGCCACCGAAGGGAGAAAACAATAATAATAACACATAACACAGACTAACAATAAACACATGGGTACAAAGTTGGTTACGTTAAATTAAAGAGGACAAACACCGTTTGAAAAGAAAATGAATAAAAGCATAACCATTTGACTATCACAATTCACAGGGTATCGAATAATCCTAAGAGCATATAATTTCAAAAATATTTAGAAAAAATAAAAATTTGTCTAAATCAGTCTAAAATTATCTTATTTTATATTTATTAATTATTTTTAAAATAAATACATAATATTAAATATAATAAATATATTGTTTTAAATATTAAATTAAATAATATAACTTTAAATTATTATTTCCTTAATATTATTGTATAATTTTCAAGGCACCTATAAATTCTCTATTAAACTCATCAGTAAAACGCTTCGGCGGACAAGTTTCTTTTTAATAAACTTGATAAAAATATTTTTATTTTTAATAATGATAAAATATTCTTAAAATATTATTATAAAAAAATAAAAGTAATATTATTTTTTTTTATGAAATGGCAAAAATTTTTGAAATTTAACAAAAAGATTTTATTTTTTTAATTTAAAAATAGGATCAAAATTCAATACTTATATATATTCTCACTTTTTGAAAATACATATTTAAAGTTGGATATTTAATTTTTGTTGTATTTTAAAATATTTTAAAGATATCTTTATCATTAATAAAAGTGAGATGTATTTTTATTAATATTTTAAAAAATTGGTGACAATTTTAATAGTGTACCCTTCTAAAATATTTTTATAATAAAGATGAATAAATAGAGAAAATACATACATCAAAGAAAAATGCATAGACTTCCTCGGTCCATAATTATTTATAAAAATATGTTCAAATCATATTTAATTTCCCGTTCACACATGAACTTATCAAAGAGGGATAGCTAATAAGAAAATATGTGCGAAATTAAATTAAATGTTTATCGAACTTCGCATATTAATGTCAAAAATGTAAATGACTATAATCAGTATATGTTTATAGATTTGTTGGAAATTGCGTTTCCAAAAATAATAATTTAGCTAGATACAAATAAATTGATGATAATAAAGGATCTGTGAAATTGCAAAATTAAATAAATTAAAATGTTATATTCTTGATTATTGAGCCTAAAAGAACTCGCTCACAAGTCACAAGAGCAACTTCTATTTCCAATAAACCATAATAATAAAAAACACAAAGCAAGAACACGAAAAAAAGATGCATGAATCATCATCAACGATGAGAAACAAAAACATCGTACTGAACAAAAATATCCCCAGAAGCCGCATCAAATTTCAAAGTCCTCAATTCAGCATACCCTTTTGCAAACCTAAAAACCCCACTTCCACCAACAACAGGAATCTCCCTCACTTTATTCAAAGCAACGTTCCTTCCAACAATATCAATGGTGCTTCCATTGTACCTCCCTTCATAGAATACAAAGCTTTCCACCATTAAAAGATCAAGCTCTGTTTCCGAAACCGAGACATAGAAGCCCTGAGCTCTTCCAATAATCTTGGAGGTTAAGTTTGGGCCTATGGTTAAAGCATTGTCTATTACCCTAACCAAGCCAAAGCTGGAACTTGTATTGAACTTTGGAATTGGTTGAACTATTGGGATTGAAGTTGCGTTTGGTCCTCCAACTATGTCTTGCCAATAGAATCTGAAGTGGGATAGTGTTGGTTCTTTGTCTTGGCCGAGTAATTTTCGGTCGATAGGGTTTCCGAAAGCGGGTTCGGCTTCTATGGTGGCTGAGGAAGTGAAGGTGTAGAAAGAGAGGAGAAGAAAGAAGAAAAGAGTAAGGGGGTGTGTGGTTCAAAGATTAAACTTTATTACCAAGTAATCTCATTCCTAGGCATTATATTTCTAGGAATGAGATTATTTGGAATATATGATTCCCATATTTGGTTGTAAAATTTAATACATTGGAATATTATATAATAATCCTAGGAATGATTAAATTTTTGTTTGGTTGAGTTTAAATATCTTGGTCATATTATGTAATATGTCAAAATTACCCTTAATCATTCAAATTAAAATATTAATGACTAAAAGTTAAATATTTTTTAAATTTACTAAAATACCTCTAATAATAAATATTTTTAGTTAAAATTATTATTGATTCTAATTTTTTTAAATTTACTAAAACACCCCTAATAATAAATATGTTTAGTTAAATTATTATTGGCTCTAAATTTTTTACTAAAATACCCCTAATAACAAATATGTCAAGTTAAATTATTATTGACTCTAAATTTTTTTAAATTTACTAAAATACCCCTAATAACAAATATCTGTAGTTAAAATTATTATTGATTCTATTTTTTTTTAAATTTACTAAAATACCCCTAATATCAAATATCTTTAGTTAAATTATTATTGATTCTAAATTTCACTTAATAACAATATGTTTAATTAAAATTATTACTTTTTTACCTTTTGAATTTACAAAAATACTTCTAATAAAAAATATACTAAAATACCCTTAATAAAAATATGTTCAATTAAAATTATTATTGATTCTAATCTTTTCAAATTTACTAAAATACCTCTAATAACAAATATCTTTAATTAAAATTAATATTATCACAATTAAATTTACTAAAAAAGCATTACTATTATTCAAATGAAAGTTACAAAGAAGTCTCAAAAGTAAAAAATTACTTGCACTAATAAGCATACATGCACAACTCTTATACAAGAACACAAACACATCAACAAAATGAAATCAATATTACAACCTCACATAGAAAAATTATTTCAATTATTGAGTGTGATGTCTTCTCCTCCATTGGTTCCACATTTCTTGTGCAAGTTGATCTCTCCATCTACCCCAACATAGATTGGTTTATTTCACAAGATTCTTTTGGAGCCCAACTGTGGTCAGACTTCAACAAAAGCAATCTTCAAATCTCCGTTCTTAGTTACAATCATCAGGCTTGTATCACATTGAATAGCAGCTCCATCTATGGTTCTTTTGCTAATCATCCTTGGCACCAAAATGCTCAGAAGAAACCAGACACCAAAATAATCTCCAACATGGTTAGAGAAAACAACAATGACTTCACCATAAAGGCATTCATCTGTATGTAAGCCAGAGGTAGCTCCTCTGCATCCATAAAGGCATGACAACAGACCAAGTGTTATGGGAACCAATTTCTTTACCTTCTCATTATCTCTCTTTATGTACCTGCATAACAGATAGGAAAAATGTAACAAGCAGAAGATTTGTCTGTGCATCATTTGTTAAAAGAGATACAACTTTCCTCCATGCATATATCAATGTGATGGAAAATTTAACTGACACATACATAATGGCAAAAGAACTGCTTAAGAACAGGAGCAGTTGTCATAATATTGGAACAGGAAAAACCTTGGAAACAGAAAACCTCTAATCAAACAATCTTGATGAAAAATAGAGGTATAAAAGGGAAACACATTTCAAAGAACAAGATTTTGCCATTTGAATTTTAAATGATGGGGAAAAAAAGAGAGAAAGATAGAAAAGGAAAAATGCTTGTTCCAGACATAATCATCCTAGAAAAAAGAAGCAACAGTTCGGAGGAAAGGAAAAAAATAGCAAACATGTTCTTTCAATTACCTCCTGCAATTCAAATATCAACATCTCGTCGATGAGAGCCTTCACGTTAAACAAACAGCTACAATGAAACTAACCAAATAACAAGCCTGACCAAACACATTATCTAAATCATGTACGCAAAAACATTTACTTAGTTACTTACTCAATCTTTTGAATGACAGGAGATGATATATCAAGAGTAGACCAGAAAAGCATCACTGGCATAGAAATGACAGCTTCAGTTCTTACTTTTTCAGCTTCATCATGCAGACCCATATCTAAAACTTCAAGATCAGCTGTGCCCATCATCTCAACTATTGCAAAATATTGTCTTTTTAGTAATTTCACCCTTGATTCAATGTGTGGATTAGCCTAAACATAGCAAAACAATTTAAAATTATTACTACTCAAATTAAATTCAATAAACTGAATTTTAATACAATGACACCACAATTCATCCAAGCATAACTAAATATAGTGAATGTATGGAGCAGTAATAATCATTTAGTTTTTGCATACAGAATCTGAAATAATCATAAAATAGTCTACCATGACTTAAAGTCTTAAACTTTTCTCTTTCCTTCGATTTTTTTTGACAGGTTTTTTTGACGGTTTAATCAAACTCTTCTAACCACTTACTCATAACGAGGTAGAGAATACAGTCTGGCCTGGTTGCTTGGTTCACCATTCAGATTTTCAAGAAGAAAAAAAATTACAACAAGAGAACTGAAAATATACTCTTAATTAAATAACAAGGGATTTTTTATTTTATTTATTTTATCTATTTTAATCTGTTCCAAGTAAAAAATATAAAATACTGAAGCACCAACATGATTAGCTCAAATGAAATGTAATTAATTTTCATTAAATAGTTTTAAATTCAAGCCTTGTCTATGAACAAATTTTCTGTTGAAGAACTTAGTTCAATAGTTCCAGTTGAAAATGCCATTTTTTTTGTCACGGTTTTGGGCTGGACTACAACCCAACCCAGAGAACAGATCAATGAGAGCACAGTAGTAAAACATCCCAATATAGAAGCATAAATATTTTGTAAGCTATACAATTATAACATAAATATAGAATTGTAAACAAAGAAAACAAGTATTATGTAAAAAAAATTGTACCTTAAGATCACATCCAGGGATTTTTTCATGCAGCATTTTTTTCAAATGTTTTCCATAACCGGATTTAAACGTGCCATTGTCACACTTCCAAGAAGTAGTTGCAAGCTCCACCAAACACTCAACTAATTTTGCATCTTCGTGTGGCGTCCATTGACGCTTAGTTTGCTTTGAATTAGGTCGAGTATTCTCTTCCATTTTCTATAGACTAATAAGCAGAAAATAACACAAGATAATTTTTCATCATCTTGAAGCAAGGAATCACACAAGTATGAAAAGAACAATAATTAAAGGTCAATCACAGAATCACTGCAATCCCATTTGCAATCAGAACATAGTGATATAAAAGGCCATTGCATAAGCCCCAAAAGAAACACACCCATTGCATAAAAGGTTAACAAGGAAATAAAACAGGTTTTTTTTTGTACTTTTCTTTTTCCAAGTCCAAAAAACAATTAACAATCCATGGAAAATTTTAGAAACTAGTAAGCACTACTGCAGCATCCAAAAAATTCCTTAGATAATGCAGTCATACACAGCCTTAACCTAGGAAAAGAAAATTCCATTGAATGCATCAAAAAGGGAGTACATTCCATCTACATTCACAAGAGAGTAAACTATAACCGAAAAAGTGAGATATTAACAAATTGGTGCTGATAACAAAATGAATAACCTGGGAAATACTGTCAATTTATTTAATTCTTACCCCCAAAGATAAGAACATATGAAAAAGACATTTCCGTGTTGCTCCAAATATAAGTAAAGTCCCAACAATAAACAAGTTACAACTTGACAAAACAGAATCATAAAACATGGAATGTATGAAAAAGAAGTTTTTATGTTGCTGCAAATGTAAGCTTCAACATAAAACAAATCACATTTTGACAAATCAAATCATGAAATATGGAGCATGCACAGAACATCCAACAATAGTTTGATCCATTAAATATGCTTTACCCTGCTTAACCAGCATTCATGTCCATTACCATTTTAATCCAACAAACATTTCATCCAAAATTATAACATAACTATGAACCAAAATCCAGACCAAGTATATTGATGGACATATTTAATTAGCATTCTAAGGGACAATAGTGCTAATGTGTAAGAAAGGATGAAGACCAAGTATATTGATGGACAAGTGCTAATGTGTCTCAAACTAAATCGTCTTAAAAAAAGTGCATCATGCATGTCTTACCAATTAATTATTCAGCAAAGAAAGAAATAAAGCAACTCATGTTCATAAAATCTAATACAAAACAAGCTTTTGCTCCAGCTCATGTTCACAAAATCAATTCCAAACAAAACAATATTTTACAAAAGAAACTACAAAGTAGAATTGAAATGGATCTAGAAAATTGTTTCAATTCCAATTTCATTGAAACAATAAAACACATTACAATTTCAATTCCAAGTACATTCTAATTTCAATATTTCAAACCTAGAACAAACCTGTGCTTAAAAAAGATCACCAGGAACAGGAAGATGCGAGGAGGGAGAGGGGTGAGGGAGACGACACGAACAGGAAGCACAACTCGAGCAGAGACGGAGGCGAGAGATGCGCGAGCAACCGAGCTCAGACGAAGGAGAGAGACCAGACGCGAGCACGAGCACGAACACAAACGCGAACACGAACGGAGGTGAGATGTGATGATGAACACGAACGCGAACAGTTGATAGTGAATCTTCCTTCTAGAATAAGGAGCTCGGTAGTCGTGCGAATCCAGATCAGCGGCGAGGCGGCGCCGACGTCGGTGGAGCCTCCATGAATTTGGGGAAAAATTTGGCTAGGGTTTCGTTTTCATGGAGGAGTTGCTCTACTAGGGTTTAGTTTTTTGTGAAATGAGTGAAAGATCTGAAGAAAGAGGGTTAGAGTTGAAGGGCATTTTAGTCTTTTTACATTGTGATATACATTCCATTCCCATTGGAATTAAAGATAACCATGGGGAAGATGGGAATGAAATGGGTGGAATTTTGATTCCAGGGAATAAAATATACCCAGGAATAAATTTTTAACTCTTGAACCAAACATGGGAATAAGATATTCCCATCTCAACATTCCTGGGAATACACTTATATTACCTCCAACCATACACACCCTAAGGGTTTTTTGGGTGATCATCTTTTTTTCTGTTTTATTATAGTGTATAGTTCTATTGATTGATATACTAGTAGTAGTAATGGTGGGGTGAGGAGAGTATAGGAGGAGGAATAAGAGGAAGAATTTATAAACAATGAATTTAGGAGGAATTTAGGAGACCAAGTGAGTTGATGAGTTGAAGAATTTGACCTAATAAAATTTGAGTATGTTTTAAATTTATACGAAAATGTTTGATAATAAAAAAAATTTAATAAAAAATAATCATAATTTGTTTTGTTTAGTATTTTATTAATTATTATAATTAATGAATATTAAATAAGACAAATTTTAATTTTTAAAATTTATATATGATTTGTATGGAAAAAATGGTATTGGTGATTTGCTCCCCAAAATCGCTATTCACAATTCACAGGGGAATAACTAGAAGGAGATGGAGTATATGAAAGCACGCATATGAACCATTGGACCATTTTGTAGAATTTTACTGATTTGGAAACCATATTCAATTCTTTTAGCCTTAAAATAATAATGATAAGTTTAAGTAAAATAAATTAAGTAATAAAGAAGGATAAACTTAATGTATGGTAAAATATCACATTCATCAAGTTAATTAGATTTCAAGTTTTGGCAAACTAGTATACTATATTTTGTTTTTAGAGTTGAAACCATTCAATTTCAAATAGATGATTACCTCACAAAGTATTAAGGTAGTGTTTTTTACTTTTGTTTTTTGTTTATGTTTTATTTGTTTGTCTTTCTCTATGCCAACGGTTTTGTTTTTCTTCCTATCACACATGCCCAGACTAAACCCATGATACCAAAAGGGCATTTTTTTTAAATTTGCTTTGAGCAGTATATGTTGTTATTGTGAATTGTTGTACTTGTATTATTATAATTATTAATTGTAATTTAGCCTTAATCTCGCATAAGACACTCTAGCAAGAAATAAATATTTTAAAAATAATATTTCGTATACTAAAATCAGTTATCAGTATATTTATATATAAATATGTGTAGTTTAATTTATTTTTAATAATATTTATATTCTAATATATATTTTATATTTATAACTAATTTTAATAATTAATTTTGGTGTACAAATAACATAATCATAAATATTTATACATTGGAGTGTCATTTATATGAACAAATTAAAAGAAAATTCAAGTGGCACTCTTGGGCTGACCGTTGTTGACCCTTGCACTATAACCAAAATCATTTGAAACTAGCTACTCTGGGTTTCAACTGTTGAAAAGAGGAGGTTTTTAGCATGGAACAATTTGAAAGGAGGCTTTTGGTATAATTATTGTACAAAAGGTCGAGTGTCACTTCAAGAAGGTGGAAAGTGGGCTTCAGCCACTAAATTGCGTTTATTTATAGAGATAAAACAGAACCAAAAATACAAAGATATAAAATTATATTTGATAAAAAAAGATATAAATAGAGATAATGTATTTAAAAATATTGAAATAGTATATTTTGTGTTTATCTTGACAGAAATAACACAAAAATACTAACAAAAGATACAACTTATTTTTTATTTTTTATTATTTTTATTAATTTTTATAATTAATTTTTTATTATTATATTATTCGTCTCAATTTTTTTAAATGAAAAAAATAAAAATAAATTAAATTTTTAAAATTTGTTCTAATTTATCACAGATACAAGAACATAAAATTTTGTGTCTCTATTTTTTATATCTTTTTTTTAATGTCTTGTTTTATCCTATTTTCAAAAATAAACGCAATTTTTTAGTACAGATTCCGCGAGGTGAAATCAAAAAAAGCTCCAGCAAAAGAGGCCTTAATATCTTGACGACGCATAAATAGAGTTTTCGGCAATGGAAATCTAATAGTTTAGGCCTTTTGTTTGCTTATTTTGCACAAACTTAACTAATTGTTTATGTAAATAATAGTTTTATGTTTGTTTATGTAAATAATTGTTTTAAATAAAATATATACATTTTGCGTTTACCTGTTTTGTCTCATTTATATTATAAATGAGATATATACAAAATATAAACGAGATAAGAGAGAGATATTTATTTCGGTAATTATTATATTTATTTAATTTATAAAAATAAAAAATCCTCAAAAGTAAAAGTAGGAGTTTTTTTTCCAAAAGAGTAAAATTACATTACTTGAAATGACAAGAAATACAAAGGTTTATTATAAGGCTAAATAAAATAAGAGCGGGTCTCCCAAACAACACCTATCATTGGGGAAAAAAAAAAAGACAAATACTTATAAAGGAGGAAAAGAGAAGAAACAGAGTTGTATCACTAAATTAGTAGTTGGAATAGCTCTCACCATTTCTTGCTGTAACTTGCTAGTAGACTCTACAATTTCCATAATCGGTCTCTCTTGTTGCTCAAAGATAAATTCATTTCTTCTTTTCTATAAGTCCGAGCAAAGAATTGCAATATACTTTATCTTCCTCTTTCTTTCATTACCTGTAATAGAGTAGTGATTGAGGTGAAACTGAATTAGTTGCTAAATTAGTTAAGCCAAGCTGAGTCAATAAAGTTAGTTATTCACTCTCTCTCAGATTAAAATTAGTTGTAAGGTGTTACTAGGCTCAGTTTATATAACCAGCTATATGTGTTAGTTACAGTGTTGTTGCAATTATAACTGACGTTAGGATTTTTGCTAGTAAAGAATTTTATAAAAATAGTCGCGTTGTAGATATAGATTCTAAACCAACAGAAATTCCTTCGTGCAAACGTTTTGGTTGTCACAAGTAATAAAATCCCTTTGAAATTGATAACCGAGTATTCAAACCTCGGGTCGTCTTCTCAAGGAATTACAGGGAGGTATGTTCTTATTATTGGCTATGAAAAAGGTAAAATTGGGGGTTTTGGAATTAAGGAAAAAGTATGACAAGTAATTTAAATGACAATTAAAATAAATAAATACTGTAAAGTAAACTTTTGGCAAAGCATGAGAAATTGGAAGTCCAGACTTAGTTATTTTTATCAATAATAATAAAAGTTGAATCTTAATTCCACTTAGTTAACCTTTGCTAAAGCAAAGAAAAGTCAAGGGACTAATTAGTTAGACCTTCGAATCCTATTTATTTCCTAAGAAAAGGTTGGGATTATTGAAGTTCAGTTCAATTAGCAAGATAACAGTTATCAATTATGTTGAGCTAAGATAACTCCTGAGTTACTGATTTCTTAACCAAGACCAAAAGAGAAGGAAATTAAATCTACCGGAATAAGAATATCTTCAGATTGGGAATGATCAATAACATGAATAAAAAGAGCAATATTGAACTGAAATATTTAAATAAGAAAATCATAACATGAATGTAGCATAAGCCAAATAGGCAACATAACTAATACAAGCAAGCATTAATGGTATATGAAAATAAGAGATAACTGTCAAGCAAAAGAACAATGAACCTGGTAAAAAGATAATCCTTGAAGCAAATAAAATCCTAAAATTAAATCCTAATCCTAAAGAGAGAGAGGAGAGAACCTCTCTCAAAACTAAATCTAAATCATGGAAAGTGAATTATGAAAGCATGGTGATGAATGGATGCATTCTCCCACTTTATAGCCTTTAATCTGTATTCTCTGGGCCAAAAACTAGGTCAGAAACAGCTCAGAAGTCACTTCCAGCGCTTTCTGGTCCGTACAGATCGCGGCCAAGTGACGCGGAGGCGTCGCCCATGCGGCCGCGCGGGTTGAAGTTCGCAGATGCGACGCGTCCGCGTGAATCACACGTTCGCATTGCCTAACGTCAGGGCAACTATGGCATATTATATATCAAATCGAAGCCCGGACATTAGCTTTCCAACGCAACTGAAACCACGTCGTTTGGATTTATGTAGCTAAAGTTATAGCCGTTTGAGTGCGAAGAGGTCAGGCTGGACAGCTTAACAACTTCTTCAACTTCTTGTATTCCTTCCACTTTTGCATGCTTCCTTTCCATCCTCCAAGCCATTCCTGCCCTATAATATCTGAAAACACTTAACACACATATCAAGGCATCTAATGGTAATAAGAGAGGATTAATAATAAGCAAATATAAGATCAAAGAAGCATGTTTTCAATCATAGCACAAAATCCGGAAGGAAAACGTAAACTCATGCAAATAGTATGAATAAGTGGGTAAAGAGTTGATAAAAATCACTCAATTGAGCACAAGATAAACCATAAAATAGTGGTTTATCAACCTCCCCACACTTAAACAATAGTATGTCCTCATGCTAAGTTCAAGAGAAACTATAAAGATGAAGAGGAATGGAAGGATGTATGAAATGCAACCTATCTATATGATGCAACTACATGCAAAAATGTTTCTACCTACTTGGTTAAAAATAAATAAGTTCTCCAAGACAAACATAAATCAGATTTCACTAATTCAAATCATACAGTGAAAACAAGTAAGCTTGTAAGAAGATAGCTCATGAAAGCAGAGAACATAGAATCAAGCATTGAACCCTCACTGGTAGTGTATATGCGCTCAAATCTCTCAAGTGTCTAAGGTCATTCTCTCTACTCTTCTCTAATCATGCTTTCTAAACTTTTGTTCCTCATCTAATCAATCAACAAATATTTAGCATACCAATGCAAACATCATGAGGTTTTTTCAGGGTTGTAATGGGGGCTGAGGTAAAGGTAAGGGTATATATAAGGCTAAGTGAGCTAATTAAGTGAATCCTTGATTAGTCTAAGATCTCACCTAACATACATACTTTGTAAAGCAAAGCTTCTTTACCTATTCTCCCATATTTTTCCCACTTTTGATGTTACATGCTCATGTATTAGTTTTAATTTTGTCCTATGTGCATTGCTTTATTTTGCATTTGGGGAATTCTTTTGTATCCCCTTTATTCAAATACTGAATTATTTTTTTTAATGCACATGATAATTCAATTAGTTTGATTTCACATGAGCATGCTTCCCAAAATTTTTATTTTGAATTATTTCATTTTTTTCAGCTTCCTACCCTTTGTTTTTATCATCCATGTTCCCAATAGGTTTCCCACACTTAAACAATTACACAATTTCTATCTTAAGCTAACCAAGGATTCAACTTGGGATTTTAAATTTATTTTTCTGCTTAAGGCTAGTGTTGTGGTTTATAGAATAAGAGGGAATTAAAGGCTCAAGGGGGCTAACAAGGGTGATGTAAAAGGTAGGCTAATTTTGGGATAAGTGAGCTAGAATCAAACAATGGCCTCAATCATATGCAAGCATGTAAATA
>NC_029773.3:83167763-83177899 GCF_000817695.3 Arachis duranensis | reverse complement strand
CCACACTTAAAGATTGCACCGTCCTCGGTGCATGCTGAGATGTGCAAGTGGACGGGTTTCTCCGACTAACGCTTTTCTCCAAAGATTATGCATATGGACTTGTTTGTCTTCCCATTAAGAAGCTTTTCCTCTCCCTTCGTGGTGGCCATCCTGAAAGAAGAGGGAAAAGAAGAAAAATAACCCAAAAATAAAGATAGAAAATAAATAAAATATGTGTATTAATGCCAGATAATAAGGGTCTCAATTACATGGTAGCTACAACATGCAAGTGAGAAAACAGTAGAAGTACATGGCAAAGCAAGAGTGCAAAAATTTGCAACAATGGGAAAGAGAGTGCAAGATAATATAAATTCATGTCAATGCAAAATTTATACAAATATCATAAAAGAATAGCATTGACTTAAACAATATTACCCAACAGTGTAAAACAAGTCACTGAGTACCAAAATAATACCAGAAAAGACACAACAGTTGAATATGAACAAGTAACACCAATGGAAAACTTAATAAATTTAGAAAAGAAAATAAAAAGATGCACAAAATTAAAATGCAATGGAAGAAAGTATGCAAATAAATTAAATAAAATAGAATGGAGGTGAAAAAGATGAGAAAAAGAAAGTAAGAAAAGGAAGAAGAAGGAAGAAAAGAAATAAGAAAGGAGGAAAAGAATTAGGTATAGGGAAGAGAAGATAAGATATTTGGCTGCGTTGAAAAAGTTGTGCGGCGCAAGCGACGCGGACGCGTGGGGGACGCGGTCGCGTGACTGGCGCTTAAATTAATCGACGCGGTCGCGTCGGTCACGCGGACGCGTGACTTAGGTTATGCTACTGGCGCGAGGGCAGCCTCACGCTCACACAACTCTCTGTTCGAATTTTTATTTTTGCCAAATTTTGGTGATGCGATCGCGTGGGGCATGCGATCGCGTGAGTGGGCTTTAGAAGGGAATGACGCGAATGCGTGAGCCATGCGTCCGCGTGGGTAGAATTGTGCGTTCAACACCAATCCAGCACCACTCTCGCACAATAATTCATTGTGCACCCTTTTTACGTAAAAAATCAGGGCACGTGGCCGCGTGGGTCACGCGGTCGCGTGGGAGGCCATTATTCCCATGTGACGCGGACGCGTCAGCGACGCGGTCGCGTGGGACGATTTGTGCCACTGGCACGCCTCCAGCCACGCTCTCGCGTGACTCTCTGTTCGATTTCTCTTCTTCACAACGCACAGGTGATGCGGATGCCGCTGCCGTGTCGCGTGCGTAAATTTTTTTTTATGCAGTATGCAGAATGCAAAATGATATGAATGTTATGAGTAATTCCAGGTTCAATAAAAAATAAAAGAAAACTTGAAAACAAATAAAACTAAATAAAAATGAAAAAGGAACGATCATACCATGGTGGGTTGTCTCCCACCTAGCACTTTTAGTTAAAGTCATTAAGTTGGACATTGGTTGAGCTTCCTGTTATAGCGGCTTATGTTTAAATTCATCCAGAAATCTCCACCAATGCTTGGAATGCCAATAGCCTCCGGGGTCCCAAACTAGGCATGTGAAGCTTCTGAGCAGCTTCGAACAGATTTTCAGGCTCCCAGGGTGATGAATATCAGAATATTTTCCAGGATCCCAAACTTTGGTTCCAAATCCGCTTTTGTTTTGATCTATACTTTTCCATCCGGGCGGTGTGGAAATTAGATTCTCACCAAGATGACCAAACGTTTTCCGAAATCCATTCGATTGAACATGATACCAATCCGTGCACTTCGAGTTGAAGCGTGGAACCTTATTGAACCTTGTACACCAGCTCTGAGTGCGAACCATTTCTCTCTTACTCTTAAAGCCGCAGAGAGCTCTAAGCTGGCCATCTGTTTCGAGCAAACCATATTCAAGTGGAAAAATAAAGCTAAGAGTTAAGGATTGTACCCACTTAAAGCTTGTATTGGGTGGTAGTGGCCTCGGGATAGGTGGTTCCAGTGATTCTGTAAGTTTTACTCTCTTGTGGTCTTCAGTGAATTCCTCCACTTCCTTGCAAACCTTTTTTATTCCAGCCATGTCCTGGTCAAAATCTTCCATATCTTCCTCATCACTCGAGTCATAATTAGGAGGTTGAGAAAAGTCGACCTCTGCATCATCTTCGTATTCACTTGGGGAAGATTCTTCTGTCTCAAAGAATTCACCCGCAGGTGCAAGTTCATCACTAGGAGGACTTGACTGGTGACTATCATCATCAAGGAAACATGCGTCCTAGGTTATTCCGTCCAGTTCTTCATAAGATATTTGCATTGGAGGCGGCGCAAAATCCTCCTCAGCGTCAATTGTAGCATCCTCGACGGAGTCTTCCATGACTCTGTGTTCCCATGGAGGTTCAACATCTCCTAAATCTTCAACCAACTCTTCCTCTTCTATAATGAAAGCATCCTCTACTTGTCCCAGTATGAAGTTAGGCTTTATGCTGTCCACTGGAGCTTCTCGTGTCTTCTCCACAACACATTCTTCATTAGATTCTCCACATGAAGCCATAGGATTCTGTTGAGTGTCCGAACATCTGGAAGATAATTGATTTATTGCTTGCTCCAGTTGATGAAGGGTTGCATTAAATTGGTTTATTGATTCTTCGAGGCGAACCTGTGATTCTGGCTTTGATGGATATGGGCATGGTGTATGGGGGAGTGGTGGTTCTTGGGAGTAATTAGATTGGTGTTGGGGTGGATAAGGATCATGTGGTAGTGAATGGTGAAAAGAAGCTTGTGAGTGTGGTGGTTCGAAGTTATGTCGAGAGGATGGTCTCTGAGCACAGGGTGGGACTTGTTGGTAGCTACTAGGTGGTCCACCAAATCTTTCAGCTGGGTATGCATTGTAGAATGGTCGTTGTCCATGATATCTTGGAGGGTGTTGTTGCCTAAAGGGTTGATTAGATCCTCTTGGCTCCATCCATCCTTGATTGGTCTGACCTTGATGCATATTCCTACTGTGGTTTCTATTTCCTTCAACAAAGTTAGAACCAAACTCAAAGCGAGAGGGGTGAGAATTCATAATAGTTATCAGAAATAAGGGGGAAAAAGGAGAAACAAATAAACAAGTAAAAGAAAATATATATATATATATATATTTTTTTGAAAAATATTTACAATGACCAATAATAAGCCACACGTTTGCAATTCCCCGGCAACGGCGCCATTTTGACGTTAGGATTTTTGCTAGTAAAGAATTTTACAAAAATAGTCGCGTTGTAGATATAGATTCTAAACCAACAGAAATCCCTTCGTGCAAACGTTTTGGTTGTCACAAGTAACAAACTCCTTTGAAATTGATAACCGAGTATTCAAACCTCGGGTCGTCTTCTCAAGGAATTGCAGGGAGGTATGTTCTTATTATTGGCTATGAAAAAGGTAAAATTGGGTGTTTTGGAATTAAGGAAGAAGTATGACAAGTAATTTAAATGACAATTAAAATAAATAAATACTGTAAAGCAAACTTTTGGCAAGGTATGAGAAATTGGAAGTCCAGACTTAGTTATTTTTATCAATAATAATGAAAGTTGAATCTTAATTCCACTTAGTTAACATTTGCTAAAGCAAAGGAAAGTCAAGGGACTAATTAGTTAGACCTTCGAATCCTATTTATTTCCTAAGAAAAGGTTGGGATTTATTGAAGTTCAGTTCAATTAGCAAGATAACAGTTATCAATTATGTTGAGCTAAGATAACTCCTGAGTTACTGATTTCTTAACCAAGACCAAAAGAGAAGGAAATTAAATCTATCGGAATAAGAATATCTTTAGATTGGGAATGATCAATAACATGAATAAAAAGAGCAATATTGAACTGAAATATTTAAATAAGAAAATCATAACATGAATGTAGCATAAGCCAAATAGGCAACATAACTAATACAAGCAAGCATTAATGGTATCTGAAAATAAGAGATAACTGTCAAGTAAAAGAACAATGAACCTGGTAAAAAGATAATCCTTGAAGCAAATAAAATCCTAAAACTAAATCCTAATCCAAAAGAGAGAGAGGAGAGAACCTCTCTCAAAACTAAATCTAAATCATGAAAAGTGAATTATGAAAGCATGGTGATGAATGGATGCATTCTCCCACTTTATAGCCTCTAATCTGTATTCTCTGGGCCAAAAATTGGGTCAAAAACAGCCCAGAAGTCACTTCCAGCGCTTTCTGGTCTGTACAGGTCGCAGCCAAGTGGCGCGGAGGCGTCGCCCACGCAGCCGCGCGGGTTGAAGTTCGCAGATGCGACGCGTCCGCGTGAATCACACGTTCGCATTGCCTAACGTCAGGGCAACTATGGCATATTATATATCAAATCGAAGCCCGGACATTAGCTTTCCAACGCAACTGAAACGACGTCGTTTGGATTTATGTAGCTAAAGTTATAGCCGTTTGAGTGCGAAGAGGTCAGGCTGGACAGTTTAACAACTTCTTCAACTTCTTGTATTCCTTCCACTTTTGCATGCTTCCTTTCCATCCTCCAAGCCATTCCTGCCCTATAATATCTGAAAACACTTAACACACATATCAAGGCATCTAATGGTAATAAGAGAGAATTAATAATAAGCAAATATAAGATCAAAGAAGCATGTTTTCAATCATAGCACAAAATCAGGAAGGAAAATGTAAAACATGCGAATTATATGAATAAGTGAGTAAAGAGTTGATAAAAACCACTCAATTGAGCACAAGATAAACCATAAAATAGTGATTTATCAATAACCCTTGTTCAACTTTACAAAAATCTGAATAGAAAGTTTCTTTCTCTCTCTCTCTCTCTTCAATTTCTCTTCTTCTTCGATCTCTGTTCTCCCCTGCTCTTCTCTTCAAGTTTGGAATTGATCAATGTTCTACCAATACCAACCTTAGAAAACATATCTCCAACAGAGAAGCTCCTTGGTAAGAAGCCAGACTACAGCTGTCTATGGGTATTTGGCTGCCTCTGCTTCCCTCACTTGCGACCGTTCAATCGTCACAAGCTTCAATTTCGATCAGCACCCTGTGTGTTCTTGGGATATGGTACTGCTCACAAAGGATAAAAATGTCTTGCACCAGAAGAAAAAGTGGTGATCACACAAAATGTAGTGTTCAATGAAGTGCAATTTTCCTTCAAAACTGGAAAACATCTCATGAATGTCATTGATGAACAGAACAAGTCTGAGACAATTACACCAATGCCAGCCATTCCATTAATTCCTAGCCCTCACCTACCTCCACAAACTCAAACCACTCACTCCTCACCGAGATCCCTGCCTCCATCACATGTCACAAGTCATTCAGAAGCTTTTCAACACTCTTCTCAACCATGTTCTCAAGCTTCTATCACCTGCCACTCACCTTCAGCTTCATCCCCAGCCTTAATTCCTCCCATTGCATCTTCACTCCTCTTCTCTCAGAGAGCGCCCTCAGCCACACCTATCCCAGTCCCAATCTCAGCTCTAGAAACTATTCTTCTGAGTTGTGAACCTGTGCCTAGTACTCAAAATATACACCCTATGATCACCCGAAACAAGATTGACAGTCTTCGACCAAAGGTTTATCATGCTGCAATAGAGCCACGATCACTGAGAGAGGCCATGGTTCACCCGAAATGGAAAGGAGCTATGGACAATGAATATCAAGCCCTGCTTAAGAACAAGACATGGCAGCTTGTACCTTTACCAGAGAACCGAGAAGTTATTGGCAGCAAGTGGGTCTTTAGAGTCAAGTATAACTTTGACAACACACTACAGAAGTACAAGGCCAGGCTGGTCGCTCAAGGATTCTCTCAAAGGCCTGGGTTCGATTTCACAGAGACCTACAGTCCGGTAGTTAAACCAACTTCAATCAGGGTAGTCTTGACACTTGCATTGGCAAACAATTGGTCAATTAGACAATTGGATGTCAACAATGCATTTTTGCATGGAGAGTTATTTGAAGATGTGTATATGCGACTAGGGGTAGCAGTGGGGTGGGTAGGGGCGGGTTTTTGCCCTACCCGACCCTGCCCCGCCCTCCTTGCATTCCACTACTACCCGCCCCACCCCTACCCGCCCCTAAAGAATACAAGTTTGATTCTCACTACTTTATAACTAAATTGAAATACAAACATAAAATTCATACAATATCAAATAACTTGAAATTTAAAAAAGTCCATACAATGTCAAATAACTAAATTAAAATACAAACATAAAGAAATTACATTATTAAAATATTAAAAAGTCTTCAATCCTTATTCTTGATCACTTTCCACATCTTCATCATCATTAAAGATTTGAAGATCAAGATTTAAACCTAAACATCAAAAGAAATAGCAATTAATAAAGTAATTACTATTATGTAAAAAATTAACATAAATGAATATTAATTAATATGTCACCTTTATTCCCTAAAGCTGCCCACAACCAACTTTGGCCACACATTAAAGCTTCAATTATGCTTTCTTTGAGCTTTCCGCGATGAGGAGAAATCACACGACCACTTGTACTAAAAGCAGATTCAGAAGCAACAGTGGATACCGGAATGACATATATATCCTTGGCTATTTTTGCCAAAACTTTAAATTTCATTTGATTGTTCTTCCACCATTTCAAAACATTAAAGTTAGGATCTTTGGAGGATGAATTTTCTCCTCAAGATAATGATCAAACTCAACATTCACACATGAACTCCTTGTCATCTTTCTTCTTTTAAGATACACCATATAATCATCACCCTCAAATATGCTTGTATTTCCACTTTCATAAACTTCTTTTGTACCAACATGTGACACATCAGAACTCATTTTTTGATTGTATTCATTAACCAACTCATTACACAACTGATGAATTCTGTCAACTTGCTTAGAACATTCTATTGGATCTGGATACATTTTTCCAAATTGAAATTCAACCCCAACCATCTTGTACCTAGGATCTAAAACAGCAGAAACACCCATAATGCCATGAATCTCATCCCAATACTTCTCAAATTTCTTCTTCATACTAGATGCCATATTAGCAATTAAAGAATTACTAGAAAGTTGCCATTCATCCAATGAGACTTTTATTTTACAAATCAGAGTAAAATAAAGATTGGCAGTCGGAAATTTAGAATCAGAAAACAGTTGAGTAACATCATAAAACAACTTCAATCTATCACATATTTCCTTGGCAAGTTCCCACTCTTCATTACTTGGCACAGTTTTATATTGGGGTTCCTTTTGTCTTAACCTAGGAAAGATAGCTCTATACAACAATGCAGTGTCTAACATCAAATAAGTTGAGTTCCACCTAGTCGGACAATCAAGAACCAATTTCTTAGTAAATGGAATCCCTGTTTTAGCACACCAACTCACAAAAGTTTCGTTCCTTTTCTGCGTTGCAGTCCAATACAATACACTACTACGAATCTTTTCAATACTTTCCTTAACTATACTCAAACCATCCTTCACAATCAAATTCAATATTTGAGCACAACAACGCATATGCAACAATTTACCCCCCAACATCAAGAATGAAGAATCTAGCCGCCCCAACAATTCATCTATCATAGCATCATTAGTAGAACAATTATTCAATGTAACAGTAGACAGTTTTCTATCAACATTCCATTCCAACAATATTTTAATCAATGTTTGAGTAAGAACTTCACTTGTATGGGGACAAGGAACATAACAAAAGCTGAAAAATAAAACAAACATGCATGCATTTTAGATGTCAACATACAAAGACAACACAATATATAGAAGTTTATGAAGTTTATGAAGTACCTCAATAGGCGCATTTGCAACTTCCATGAACTATCGATATAGTGAGCTGTGACAACCATGTAATCTTTTTCTTGATTGGAAGTCCACATGTCGCTAGTTATTGCAACTCTGCTATCATTTTCATCTAGTTGAAGAGTTAGCTTCAGCTTCTCATCCCCAAACATCTTCAAGATGTCTTTCCTAATCGTGTTGCGACTAGGCATTTTAAATGTTGGTTGCATTGATGCAACCAATCGCCTCAATCCATGGTGGTCCACACAACTCAAAGGATATTCATGCAGGACAATCATTTCGGCGACACACTTTCTTGTTTTTGAAGGATCAAACACAAAGCCATCTTCATTTACTTTTTGGACATGTGCTTGTTTTGCTAGTGATTCAACAATTGATGATTGCCTTGAGTTCACCACTTTTATTCTCTTACAATAGCGATCCACATGGTTTCTCAATGACTTAGTACCATTCTTCGGATTTGCAATAAGCACACTCTTGCAAAATTTGCATTTTGCCTTCCATTCACCTTCAACTTTTAAACGATCAAAATACTCTCAATAAGCACTCTTAACATTAGCCTTATTGTCACCTTCAACAGGATTTGAGGCATTATTATCTGTTAGTTGTGAAGTTTCTGAAGTTTGATTAGCATTACTCTAAACTTTAACTTTATTATCGGTAGGAACATTATTGCTTTTTGTGTCTTCTCTAACATTACTAGCCATGAAATTATCTTAACAAACCTACATTAAAAACACAAATCATATAACGTATTTTCATTATATGAACTGAACACAAATTAACATAGTAAATGGCATTAAAGGAATTAAAGAAAAATGCATAAAGGAAAATGCATAAACAAATCTAGTAAGTGGCATTAAAGGAAAATGCATTAAAGTAAATGACATAGTATATGAAC
This sequence comes from Arachis duranensis, assembly GCF_000817695.3. Lineage (NCBI taxonomy): Eukaryota > Viridiplantae > Streptophyta > Magnoliopsida > Fabales > Fabaceae > Arachis > Arachis duranensis. Next base: position 83,169,258 of record NC_029773.3, on the reverse strand, counting down.
TGAACACAAATCATATAACAAGTTGAGTAAATGGCATTAAAGGAAAATGCATAAACAAATCTAGTAAGTGGTAACAGCTCTGTTTTCTTTAATTTGCAGTGGTTAGAGTGTGAAACCCACATCCCATTCAAAGACACACACCTACTAACTAAAAACAAAAACAATTTGGTATCTAAGTTATTGACCAAAACGCAGCAGTGTAAAAGGATAACATGGTAGGAAAGGTTAAAATGGTATAAAAGGTTAAAATGGATTCCACTTATACTGCTTGCTAGGAAAGGTTAAAATGGTTAGAAATTGAAGAAATTAGAAAAAAGGGGTTCTGTGTTTACTGTGTATCTACTATGTATGTTATTTGATATAAGAGTATTATTTATTTATAGATGTTACGCAAATAAAAAAATTATAAAGATAAATGTCGAATTTAAATTGAAGCACAAATTCTAATATAATATTTAAGTATTATTTCAACAAAATTGAGTAGAATATGAAATTGCATACATTGTTAAAAAAAATACATACACTTTGCTTATTTTAGAACTCCAAATAAATCTTATATCTTAAAAATAAAGCATGACATAATTCACACCTTAATAGCTAATGCTTTATGACACAAGCAGAAGGATAACATGCAAAAAAAAATCTCTTAATGAGAGCTGATCTTTATTTAATTAATTATTCTTAATAGGTCTATGAATTTGCATATAATCAACAAAGTTATCAATGTATTTTTGTTGAATCTCCATGCTCCCAAATATCTTGCTCTTCTTCTCCTCTGCATGCCTTCTACAACTCTTTCCTTCCTCTTGGAACATCATAGTTCTCAATGCCTTGGAAGGGCATTAAAAAAGTGGACAACCAAATTCAAGAGACTCAATTACAGAACCCCAACCACAATGACTCAAAAACCCTTCAATTATAGAACTCCAAGTTTGTTATTATTTGACTCATTAGCCATTAGGGATATTTTTTTTTTATTCTTGAGAACCCAAAAAAATGGACAAGGCAAAGTCTAGCATTAATTTGGCAAGCAATTGTATGAAAATATTTTGAAGGCAAACTCTAGCATTAATTTGGCAAGCAATACCTCAATCACAAGAGAAAACAGTAAAAACTCTAACTACTCAAATTCTAACCAAAATTATGAAATTAAAAATAATTAAAGCTATAGCTACTATGAAGGCAAACTCTAGCATTAATTTGGCAAGCAATACCCTAATACATATACTGTGAAGGAAAAAGTCTTCATCTAAGCAATGGTATGCAACCTGTGAATTGTGATGGAAAAAAAATTTGGGTACTTAACTAGTTACAAAAATTAATTTTCTATATTTTATCTCATATATATATTTCATGATTCATACATATTAAACTTTTTGGACTTGGATATTAATTTAATCTGATCAAAGAGGGCAACGCAGAGACAGAGAAACTTACCACTTGGAGGAAGATGGAGAGAAAGAGGGGTTCACTTAGTAGCTTCGGTTGTGCAGCA
>NC_029773.3:83149496-83167329 GCF_000817695.3 Arachis duranensis | reverse complement strand
GGGTTAGGACGGGTCGGGTACCCACGGGTTTGGGTACTCCTGCCACCCCTATATGCGACAGCCACAGGGTTATGTGGAGGGTGATGGGAAGCTGGTCTGCAAACTTACCAAGGTGTTGTATGGCCTGAAACAGGCAGCGAGGGCCTGGTATCATAAGCTATCTACAGCTTTGCATAATTGCTTTAGCTTGGATTCACTGCCACAACCTCTGATGTTTCAGTCTTCACCAAGTTTGATACCAATGCTACCACCTTTGTGCTTGTGTATGTAGATGATATGATCATCACTGGAAGCTCAACAAGTGCTATGACAGTTGTAGTGAACCAGCTGAATTGCAAGTTTGCACTCAAGGATATGGGGGTTTTCATTATTTTCTAGGCATTCAGGTTAGCAAGACTAAGGGTGGTGGACTGCTACTCAGCCAAGAGAAATACGATAATGATTTACTAGGAAAGGCAGGTATGACAGGCTATAAGCCTTGTAAAACACCTCTCCCATCATCACTGAAAATATCTCAGTTTGGTGGTGACATGTTTGATGAACCAGCACTTTATCGTTTAGTGGTAGGAAGTCTTCAGTATCTCACCATTACAAGACCAGAACTCGCCTATGCTGTAGGCAAACTCTCACAGTTCATGCAAGACTCGTTGGAATCGCATTGGAAACTTGTTAAAAGAATCTTCAGGTATGCAAGTGAAACAATCAAATATGGGCTACATCTCCACAAGAATGACTTGTTGAACATCACAGCCTACTGTGATTCGGATTGGGGAGGAGACCCAGATGACAGGAAATCAATTGGTGGTATGTGTGTCTTCTTAGGAAGAAACTTGGTGTCCTGGTCTTTTAAGAAGCAATCTGTGGTAGCCAGGTCAAGCACAGAGGCTGAATACAGAGCTATGGCGGATCTAGTTGCAGAACTTATATGGATCAAGAACCTGCTAAGTGAGCTAAAGGTCACAGCTTCTACTCCTACCATATACTGCAATAACCTGAGTGCTATGCTTTTGGCAGCCAACCCCATCCTGCATTCAAAGTCTAAACACTTTGAAACTGATCTTCATTTTGTGAGGGACTATGTATCGAATAAAGTAGTACAAGTCAGCCATGTTCTAGGATCTGTTCAGTTGGAAGACATTCTAACAAAGGCAATTGCCTCTGGAATGTTTAAAAGTGCTAGAGCAAGGTTGAATATTGAGCAAAATTTGTTGTACAGTGCCACTGCTGAAGGGGCAGCAGGAACAGTTCATGAGCCAGCCATACCTAGTAATGAAGGAGTTTTGCAGAATAGCAGCAAAACTAAAGACCTCAGCAGCAGAGTGTATGATGGAGCAAGTGTTAAGCAACACAATGAAATCAGATAGCAGGGTGCATAATAGAGTAGTGATTGAGATGAAACTGAATTAGTTGCTAAGTTAGTTAAGCCAAGCTAAGTCAGCAAAGTTAGTTATACACTCTCTCTCATATTAGAATTAGTTGCAAGCTATCACTAGGCTCAGCTTATATAACCAGATGTATGTGTTAGTTACAGTGTTGTTGCAATTATAACCCTTGTTAAACTTTAACAAAATCTGAATAGAAAGTTTCTTTCTCTCTCTCTCTCTCTCTCTCTCTCTCTCTCTCTTCAATTTCTCTTCTTCAATCTCTGCTCTCCCCTGCTCTTCCCTTCAAGTCTGGAACTAATACCTTTCAACTTATTCTAGCATCTTCAAGTTTCCTAATCCACTAATGTACAAAGCCTGAGAAAGCTAGGATCGGTTCATCTAGATTTATAGGGGCACAATGCCAAGTTGATACTAATGGAGGGTAAGAGAGAACTGAGAAGGCAGTGCAAGGTGATTTTCTCAGTAACTTAGCATCTTGGGTAAGTCAGTAGGGTTGCTTTAAAACACTGATGGATGAGGTTCAACACCGGTAATCGGTCATGAATAGCTCACCAAAGAAAGATGTGAACTTTTTAGGGAACTTTCAATCTCCATATTGATCTCCACAGATTACTATTTTGCATCATTTGAGGGCACAAGGAAATATGGGAACGCCTAAACCTATACGCTATTTGATAACCCGAGGAAACATCATACAATTCACTTCTATTATCGGTCCAACACAAATGATCATCACCTAAAGCTTTTAGCCCTTTATTGTAAATCCTGCGTAATTAGTGAATAATTACCTAATAAATTAATTATTAATCCAAGAAATTATGAAGTTGAATTTTATGGTTTAATGGGGGTAGAAATAACTAAAACATGAATTTCGACACTAATTTTAAAGATTTTGGTCTAAAATTAGACCGAACGTATCGAACCAATCGAACTGAGCCCAAATTCGGACCCAAAACCCAACCAACAAAACCCAATACACTTAATGAACTCTCCTTCTTCCTCATTCATTCAGCAAGGAATGCTGAAGAGGGAAAGAAGTTCATGGAACCCTAACTCAAATTTCCATTCAACTTCAATCTCTTATATCTTCCAACTCCGATTTTCGATTTTCACACCGTTTGCGATCACGTGCCCACCGCATCGAGCTCTATAAAGTTCGATAACTAATTTTGGTAAGGAACTTCGTTTTCATCTCAGACCCTCATTTCTCCTTAATTTTAAAAAATGTGAGAGTTTGGTTGTTAAAACTTGATGTCTTAGTGTTTAGGCTCAAATTAAGCTTGGAGGATTAGCGGGTTTTGTTCTCTTGAGGCACGGGTAAGGTAAGGATTCTCAAATCTTAGTGAATTCCTTGATTAATTGTGGTTGAGCATTAAGTTTGTGTATATGAATTTGGTAATATATACTAGGTAGTGTATATGTGATTTTAGAATACATTTGATGAGATTGAGAGCTTGATTAAGCTTTGGGTACTACATATTTGGTGGTGGAGTCTTGTGATTTTGCCAATTTGAGGTGTTTTTGGCATAGGGAGAAATCGGCCAAGATATGATCTTGGTTTCTTGTATGTAATATATAATATTTTGTGAAAACTTAGAATTGTTGAGTGAAGGATTGAAACATATGATGATTGAATATGGATGATTGTGAATAATGATAATGATAAATTGAGAATTTGATGAGTGGTATGTATGTATATGCAATTGTTGAATAATGAGTATATTAGAGTTGGAAGGTGTGGGAATGTATTGTTGAGATGGTAAGTATTGATGATAAGAAGTGTGATGATGTATGGTGATATTGAATTATGAGGATGATGCTTGTATGAATGATGATAGTGATATATTGTTGAATTATGCATAAAAGATGTTTGATTATAAAGTTATTGTTTTAAAATTGATAGAATTTTATATTTATATGTTGAGAAAGGGGTAAAAAGGGTATGGAAGGATTTTGTATAGAATTTGGGTTGATGAACTTTGGTTTGAAAATGAAAATTTGGAAAATAGAAGTTTTGAACTCTTTTGGTAAAAATAGATTTTTAATAAACTTTAGCGGTCCATAACTTGAGCTTCGAATTTTGGATTTTAATGAATTTTGATTCAAATTGAAGAGAGTTTCAAGAGATTTACAACGGTTTAAATTTTGTGAAAATTGGAATTTTGTAGAGGAAGTTATAGATGCTAAAAGTTGCCTACTGAAAAATGAAATTTTTCTAAGTGCAGAAAATCAGGATTTCTGGTGTGTGTTTTAACTCGTGCGTATGCACGAGGTGTGTGCGTACGTGCCCCTTGAGAATTTTGCAAGTGTGTGTATGTACAAGCACGGGAAGGCTTGTTGTTGCGTGCGTACGCACACCTTGGTGCATACGTATACCATTCTGTTTTACACTAAATTTCTATTTTTTACTGTTTGACCTTTTCGGCAAATTTGTAAACCTCTGAAACTACTGTTTTGATAAAAATTCACTACCTTTGAATTATTGATCAGTCCTCTAATTTTTCAAACTTCTAAAAACTCTGTTTAAGGTCTATTAGTAAAGGTTTTGGGTTACGAAGTAAGGGTTAGTGAGTGGGAAAAATAGAATTGGTATCGAAAGAGTTGAAAGAGGCAAAAATTGATTTGATGAGATAATGAAAATGATGAACGAATAAATGAGGCATGATTGAGGATGTTAATGATGAGTATGTTAATGATTATGTCTGTGTTTTCTCTCTCTAGTTGTAAGGGTGACAGGGCACCTATTCCCTCTAATGGTGACAGAGTACTAATTTCTCTAATGGTGACAGAGTACGTAATCCATCTAATGGTGACAGGGCACTCTCCTTCTAATGGTCAGCCGATGTGCTGAGATATTTATTCACAACAGAGAGACAATACCCAGGTTAACTACTGGACATGTCGGGTTGGTTGTATAACCGACAAATGAGTTCATTAGCCATAGGGCAGACATGCATCATATGCATTTGTATGTTTTGCTTGCTTGTGCATTATTTGGGTTTGTCCTTGTGAATCACTGTGCTTATCTGCCATACTTGCTACCTGCAATAATTATACTTTATTTGTGTTTGTCTTTGTCTGTTTTGTTTATCTGTGTGGTTCTACTGGAGTCTTGGAGGATTGGAGGAAGGCAGAGAATTGAGGATTTTAGTCAGAGTTTAGTTAAGATTTATAACCTTAGATAACTATCCTGCTTACGGTTTCCATTTTAAATCTTTAAGTTTTAAATCTGAGTGTCGAAGTTCTAGGATTGTCTCTGTCTTTCCCAAGACCTTATATCTTACATATGTGGGAACCTTTACCATGTTGAGAACCTCCAGTTCTCATCCCATGCATATATTGTCGTTTTTCAGATGCAGGTCAAGAGGTACCTCGCTAGGCGTCTGGAGTTTCTTTGCAGCGAAGTGGGACTTTTGGATGTCATATTTTGCTATGTTTTTATATATCTATATGTATAGAACTCTCTTTGTATATATGTTTTACTTGTGTGCCTTTTAGAGGCTTTGATGGAGACATAGGGTCTATTTTGGATATTTTAGAAATCTTGGGACTATATGTATGTATATAACTATTTTTTGGCCAACCTTAGTTTCGCAGGTTAACTCCGGAATTTGAATATTTTGTACTTTTGATACTCCACTCTAGTTATATATATGTATATTTACTTTTCTTCGTACGTAAATAATCGTTAGCTTGAGCGTTGCACTTTTATTTTTTATATTTTTGCTTAATCATCCTTCAAGACTTCTCAAATATTAGATTTCTTCAATTATATTATATATGTATGTTTTATTTTAGATGTCGTAATATCACACTGTCTTTATTTTACGGTTTAAACGTAGAGCTCTGTGTGGTAGAGTGTGACATTTACGGGCATATTCAAAATTCTTGTAGCAATGATAAGAGGGAATGAACTCTCTATTAATTGTTGATTCCATATTTTCTCTTTTAAAAAGAAAACTCTAGAGGGCAACAACTTTTGTATTTTTTGGCCAGTACTTAACCATCAAAACAAAAGTAAGTGAGTGATCTTTCACTATTAGATATAATCTCACACTATTAAAAACACTATTGATGATCAATTGATGGTTACAAAACATCAAAATTACTAGCCCCTAGCATTTCTCCTTTTGAAAATAGATTCTTTACCCAATAGAGATTTGGGTTGTAATTGGCTGGTGAATTAGCTGTGAACGGATATAGAGATTGCAGTCATGGGTCGCTGAAAATACGAACATTGTTTTCAACCTCTATCTTTCGTCTGAGTCCCTTTTCAACTACAATTTTCCCTTTCAAAAGACGGTGCCAATCCCAAAAAGATTGGTTTTCTTTTTCTGCAGTTAGTAGCGCAGAAAATAGGAGACATAATTAATTAAAAAATTAAAAGAATATAATATTAAATTTAAAATAATATAATATTCTCCATGTTCGTTTGTAATTAATCTGAATTTTCATTCTTCATCAAACACAAACAAATCCATAATAAACACACAAATCCACATGCTCATATGAGCAATTTTTTATTCATCATCAAACGCACAAACGAACTAAAACTTTAAATGCAAATAAAAATCGTCCATAATATTTTGTTGCTGCCAGATCCGGAAGGAGAGAAAGGAAGAAGTGTCATGAAGCTGTAGGGTGGATAGCAAACCATGTTTGTATAAATGTGAGAAGAAGGCCAAGCGTAGCAGCCAGCAAGGCAATAACGGTCCACGGGGATCTGAAAAACGTGTTATAGGCCTCTCCCATCCAAGTTAGAATCTTGATTTTACCTCGCTTGGATTCAAAATGTGTATGGATTTGGTCTCTGATGTGAGCGAACAATGGCGTTTCGGGCACGAGAACACTGTCCATCTTATTAAAAAGATCAGCCACTTCTTTGTCACTGGCAAGTTCATTGATAATTATGCCAGCCAATCTCAGCTCCTTCACATCCTCTGGCTGGTCAATGAGAGAGCTCATAAACACTAAGAATGAGCTTATCTCTAATTGGTTTCGAAAAGTAGGACACATCTCATAGGCTACTAGGTTGAGGAAGATATGAGCCGTTGAGCCATCCACAATGAGTTCAGGAAGCTCCAGCATCCCATCTTTGAAGGTCGGGTAGACAGAGTTGTGGGAATGTTTTCTCACACGAATCCCAGCTGCCATGAGCTCCCGTATCGTCCCAATCCTATACCTCCTCAGGTGCAGGGATCTCCTCTGGATATCAATCTTGATCTCGATCTCCTTGTGAATTGTGTTGAGGTCTCTCATCAACAGTGCCTTTCGTAGATAATCTAGAAGATGGATGGGGTTTCCTTCGCTAAGCTTGGGTGCTGTCTTAATACCATGTACTTGAAGGAAGTTGTGGAGGCATTTTTCGAGCCGGACTTCATCGTTGCACAAGAGCCTGAGCACTTGGAAGGGAATCTGGTTGTCCAAGATAAGAACATCCTGGTGCACCCGTACAAGCTTGTCAATGCTGATCCATAGCTCTTGCTCTATATTTTCTAGGTTCTCTGATTTTTCCATCAATTGAAGTAAAGAACATCCATCCAATACTAACAACCACGCCAGAAAGTCTTTTAGGTTCTCCAGTTCGCCATATACACGAGCTGTCTCGTATTCTGCTTGGTCTTTGTATATCTCAGACGATCTTTTGAGCAGATTCAAATCGTGATTATGAATTCTCTGAAATAAATCCTTCACCGGTTGATTAGTATGCTTAACATACATTGCTGTCCATGCTACTTTATATGGCGTTCCCTGAAGTAGTTCTCGCTTTGCCAGATGAAATGGACCAAGTGAAAGTATTTGTGGCTCATAATATCTTCTAAACTCCACTCTCTCAGTCATGTAGTGTGGAATTCTTTGTAGTTTAGGCCATGAAATTATGTTGACTCCTCTAGTTAATCTCTTCTCTGTTTCTTCTAGAAGCTCCCACTTTTGTCTTAACCATTGGGGCGCACGATATTCTTCTTTGGAATTCATTCTTCAATGAACTATTGAGTATTAAGGAAGATAGTGTTCTTGCTCTGTTCATGCAATGGATAGGAGTATTAAGGAGCGCATGTTTTGACTTTTGAGACAACTCACACCTTTTTGTTTTCTTCTTTTCTTATATGGCGGTTGTGACGAGCACTTTGCCACTAACAGCTCCGATCCATTCCAAGATTTTCTCAGATTTTAATCCATTTTTATACTTTTTTCCAGCGAATTCCTGAGGTTGAGTGAGCCATGTATGTTGACATATTTTGTGAAAACTATTGTTTTCAGAGTAATCATATGGAGAATCTTAATCTTCGTCTTCTTCATACATGATACACATGACATCAGTTCATTGATCTCCAAAAGATTTCTGACAAATTTATTCTCCATCAAAATACAGGTGGCATTTCTTTAATCATTAAAAGTACATGTAATCTTCTTTTAATCATTAAACATTACAATGTTGGAATGTGATTCGGCGGCAGTGATTCATTCTCTTTTAATTAAGTACTATCGGTTTTTTTTTTCTGGTCTTAGACTAGAAAAGTGTTAAATTAATTTAGATTGGTTGAATAATCAATTGATTATTTTGTTTAAATAAGTATAAGAGATTTAAATTCCACTTTAATATTATCAGATCAGGTCTAATTATATCCGATTATCTATTAATTTCAGAATCAATTTAATAGGTACGGTTCTCATGAACACTCCTATATGTAGTAATTTATTGATCAACATAGACTCTTAAATAAAGTTTAAATCCACATTATATTAATTTTTCGTAAATCAAATTAGAAGATACCATAAACAACTTAAAACACTAAAAATTTTAAAATTTTATCACTTGTCTTAATATTAAGGTGCTTATAATTTAACAAAAAATTAGACACCATTTTCAATACTAAATGCTTCGATTGTGGGCAAAAATATTAAAAATTACACTTGATGCCTATATAATATTTTCTTTTTATAAATTTTATTAATGTCACATTTTTCACAGATTTTTTTTTCATTAACTTATTTTTATCATTGTTACTTATTTGGCAGAGATTGGATCATTCTTTCTTGTGCAATGCGTATAGCATGAATCTGCATAATTGGGTAGCTAGCATAAGAAGGGGCTGACCGGCTGAGTATTTGTTTCTCTCTGCTCCGTGGCGGGTTTGGTGAGATAAAAATTGTGATATTTTTAATCCTACTGAGCCATGATTTGCAGATAAAGTAGTGTTTCTAATTCGTAAATCTTACCAGGAGTTCCTCAATACTTCTCTTACTCAAAATTCCTTTACTCCTCCTTCGTTAATGCCCAATTTGATTGCCCATCAATGGATTCTTTCAAAATCAACTATGATGCAAGCGTTAAAATTATGATGATGGATGCGTAATTACTAATTAGAGATGCAGCAGGGAATTGGTTGAAAGGCTGTATGAGAGGCCTTCATTGTCCACAGACCACAGTCCTTAGATGTGAATACTAAATTTGCAAGATAGTTCTTAAAGATTTATTTTAATCTTTTAAATTTTAAATTTATCATACTAATTTTTTAAATTTAGCAAAGATTTAGCCTTAAATACCATATTAATTTTTAAATATTTTTTAATGTTAAATCAATAAATAGAGCATTGAGATGGCTTTGACATATCATGTTAAATACATGACTAAAATGATATCGTTTTATTTTAGCTTTTAAACAAGACAAAAATAAAATTGTTTGGGAGAATGAATAAAGATAAAATAATTTACAAATTATATAAACTTTTTTTCGTCTTCTATTTTTGTCTTGTTTAAGTATCAAAACAAAATAAAGTTATTTAACCCTGTGTGTGCAGCATGACAACTAAAAGCAGCTCAACACTCTTAAAAATTGGAAAGATCTTAAGGACCAATGTGAAATCCAAAATTGGATCTCAAAACTATTATAGTAATTTTAAATTTGAAAAACTAAAATAATAAAAGTCGTAAATTTGAAGAACCATCTTAAAAGTTTAGTCTAGAGGTGGCATTATTATATTTTTATTTTACATATCTTATTTTATTATATTTTAGTTCTTTAATTAAAATTTTTTTTTCAAAAAAATAATCTTATCTAACATGATTATAAAGACATTAATGACATATACTTTCTAAATAATAAAATTCAAAATTTTAAGATAATTTTATGTTTTTAATAATTTCAACTCATTCTAAATCTAATATGAGATATTTTTTGTTTTTCTACAAGTATTCTTAATTTCTCTCTCATTTTTTTCTTGAAAATAATTGCAGACATAATTGTCAGAATTGAATCAGTAATTGAACCAATTAAGCTACTGATTTATTAGTTTATTAATTTATCTGAATTGAAAAAAATGATATTAATAAATATCGTATAATTATAAAAAAATCATGTCATAATTAATAGAAATATTTGTTATTTTTTGGTAAGTGTTTCATAAAATTTATATTTATAATAATTAATTTAAAAATAAATAAGTATAAAACTAAAATAATATAAAATAATTTAACTATATTTTGTTACTATGTATTAATTGAATAGCGTAATTATTAATATGAAGCATCACCACTTGGTGGCAAGTTAAATACTCTGCTATTTAAAGACCTTGGGTTCAAACCATACTTTATGAAGTTTTAGATATAGTTGTAGAGTCCTATTAGGTAAAAACCTCTCTTAACTACAGTTTTGGACACCTTAAAGCAAAGCTCTAAAAATCAGTTCCAACCGATCGGTCGAACCATGGCACAGATTGTAGTTCGATCAAAAACCATAACTAAATTTTAAAAACTATGATTGGACTGTTGAACCGGCTGAAAATTTTTCGGTTAAATTGAATTGAAATCCGGTCAGTTTTCATATTTTGATAAAACAATGTCGTTTCGTTCAAAAAAAAAAAGAAACGATAACCGCTCCCCAAAAGGCCAGAACCCTAATCCCCTTCCTTAAGTATGCTATCAAGCAATAACATCTCTCCTTCAAGCTCCTCTCTCGTACCCACACTTGCTTCATCTAGTCACTGTCGTGTCATTGTTGTTATTGTAACTGTTTGAAATCACTTTTCCGACTTCAGTCATTTCTACCACTGTTCAAAGCCGCCGTCTCGCATTTAATTACTAGCTACTTGTTATTGTTTCTTTAGATTTTTAATTTCTTTTATAATAAATAATATTGCATTCATTTTGATGAAAAATAATTATGTCTCCTCGTACTTAGCTTTTATATTGTAGGAGCAATATCTAAAAACTATTTTAAAATAAAGTATATATTTTATAAGAGACACGTACAAATTTTTTTGGTATATAAGTTTATACAAAGAGTCTCATTAGGAAGCTAATGGAATACTTATACAATGGCTTGAGCTATTTTTAAGGCTCAATATGAATGAAAATTGATTATTAACACCTTTGTATCCTAATTAAACTAAATGCTTATTCAGTTTTTTTAACTCCTCTTTTTTCAAAATTCTTCCAATTGCTGTATTCAGAAAGATAGGCTACAGTTCTCCCAAAACCTTCATTGTTGAAGCTGAACATCCCCTTCCAAGCAACTGCCACGTGACCGTCGACCTGCGTCGCTGCTGCATACGAGCTCTGGGGCCAACCTCACTCGCACATGCCCTCCGTTGCTGCCAGCAATTCCTGGACCTGTGACGGCGAAGCATTCCCCTCTGACGTGCTGCAGGACACCGACCCTCCGCTGCGCGCCGCCGTCCTAGCATTCAGCAACCCGTCCTAATCTCCATCGACGCGCCCTGCACCACTGACCGTCGTTCGCGCTCGCAGTTCTGCGTTAGCCAGAGACCTCGGACCTCCTCCTGCGTCACCATTGCATGGTTGAAACCCATCATCATCAACAATTAGCGGTTAGTGGCTTCATGTCTTTTTCTGATGATTCATACTTCTGCTGTTCCTCATGCTGAATACTGTGTATATTGATGAGTTGTTGAATTTCTGAAAGTGAAAATCTCACTTTGCTGCATGATTATTGTGTCTAAACTTATTGATTACCATTGTGCTGTGGATGGTTGCTTTCGATGTATTTTTTCGCGGGAAAATTGCAAAATCTTGGTTCAAATATGTGATTTTTACTTTCCCGCGCTGTATCGACCGTTGTTGATATTTAGTTGACTCTGTATGGATGGTTACTTCAGCAGTTTTTTGTAACACCCTAATTAGCCTAAGCTTTACCTCGCGTTGTAAAGTAAAGGTTAATCACAGGTTACGACAATTCTAAGCTTATACATATAATATATATAAGGAATAATATAATCTAAAAGCGTGATGAAAGATATAGTTCAAAACAGGATTTAAAAGCGCAAAACGAACTAACGAAGCATCTAACTTAAAGCTCAAGAAACAGATGTGATATAAACAAAGATAATAGTATAATAGTATAATATCATAGGAAACTAGCCACGGCTCGTAGAGTTTAAGCCAGCTAGCCAAATGTACAGATAAGAGAAAATTGAAGTTTAAAATGGCTTATACAAGTTTTGTTCTCTCTCAAACACAAGCCTCTAGGCCAAGATAAAAATACATAAGTGAGAGAGATATATATAAATAAATCAAAAGACTCAAAAGAAGTGCCCGGATCCTCCGCTTCTGTCACCAATCAGACAACTCATTGAAGTAGGTCGCGACCTGCATCTGAAAAACACAACAGAAATATGGTATGAGAACCGGAGGTTCTCAGTATGGTAACAGTGCCCAGTGATGTAGGATATAAGATCGCGGGACGCCAAAGGCAATCCTAGACTCCATATCCATCACAAGAGTTCAAGCTTAAAGCAGTCTAAACAATAAAGCATAATATGTAAAACCTTAACCAAACTTGAAACCTTAGTATATCAAAAGGGTAATCTATTCTTAAAGGATTTTCTACTCTAACCATACACCGCTGTCCCATAGCATTCACCAACCTATCCTCCATGCGAACCCATCGCCATCACCTACCTAACCTCCTCAAAACCAGACAAACACAGATAATACAAGCAAGGAAAACACAAGTAATATTCAAGTATGTAGCGAGTAATTCAAGAAGCAAGTAGGCATATTATACAAGTAGGCAAACTCAAGTAGTCAAGCAAGCAAACATATATAAGATGCATATGATGAATGTCTGTCCTATTGGCTGTGATATCACACGTCGCTTACTGTGCCAAACCCGACAGCAAATCCGGTTGACAACTCCCGGATTAGTCTCTCTATCGCGCATAAGGAGGAAAATTCCGAGGGAGAGTGCCCTACCACCTTCTCCTTTCAGAGAAAAATATTCCGAGGGAGCGTGCCCCACCACCTTCCTCTGGTTGTCGCATTATTCCGTGGGTTAGTGTCCTACCACCTTGCAATCAGAGAGAAACCCATGCTCAGGAGGAAAATTCCGAGGGAGAGTGCCCTACCACCTTCTCCTTTCAAAGAAAAATATTCCTTGGGAGCGTGCCCTACCACCTTCCTCTGGAGCAATCAAAATGAGTGAGAAGCTCAACGCCAAGCCTCACATCCGAACGTAGGCGGGATACTGCCACAGCCCCTACGTTGGAGAACAACACTTATCATAATTACGTAATCAAACTCAGAGGCCACTCTTCATAGCACACTTCCACTCATACTCATTCCATTAACCATAATCATCCATTTCCAAATTTTCAACTCAGAACAACCATCATCTATTCATGTCTTTCTATTCCGAACTCACTAGTTCGTCAACTTCTCAATTCATCCACCATTCTTCTTTCGCACTACACTAAACCCATCCCAATACACCAGAAACCCAAGCCTCCATTCTCTAATCTTTCGTAATAATCATTAACTAAAACCCTTCGCCTATCTCTCATATTCCCATACTCAAAATTAAGCCCAAAAGCCTTAAAATGGTGTTCAAGAAGCCTACAACCTTGTTGGAAAGGTGAAATAGTTGAAAATAAAGTTTAAAATTTTGAAACAGGGCGTGTGCGTGCGCACAGGGGTGTGCGTGCGCACAGGGGTGTGCGTGCGCACGCCCAGGAGATTTTGAAAGTGTGCGTACACATAGGTACTAAAATTTATAAAGTATGTTCACTCGCACAAGCTGTGCGAGCGCCCCTAACAGACGTCCCTTCCCGACTTGTGCGTGCGCACCGGGCTGTGCGTTCACACAGGTTGTAATCCTTCATTGATTGTGCGCGCGCACAAGCTGTGCTAGCGCTGCTACCAGAGCATAGAATAGAATTTTCGCAAGGTTGTGCGTTCGCACAAGGCTGTGCGTCCGCACATATTAGAAAATCCTGAAATTCTAAAACTCTCCAGAATTTCAGATTTTTAACACCAACTTTGAATTATTGTAACTTCCTCTACAAAATTCCAAATTTAGTAAACTTTATATCAAATTAAAAGGTTTTCAATAAGCTTTCATTCTCAAGAGTTTTCAATCAATTTCGAAAACCGAGGCAAAAGTTATAATCATACAAAATTCACCAAAAACTAATTTTCACCCAAAAGCACAATTTCCACCATTTCTTTGTAAACACAACCAAAACCAAACCAACCCAATCCAAACTCTACTTTTCACCAAAAATTGACCCTCTATGCTATATTTCACCAAGCTTACCACATTTATCCTTCAACTTACCTCATTCACATCATCAATATCAATATATCACATATATCAACTCTCATCCACAATTTCCAATTAAATTACCAATTCATCAACATCAATATCATAGACATATATCAACACAAATCACATCTCAACTTCACCAATAATTCATCCTCATCATTCCTTATAAATCACTATAATCAAACACAATAATCATTAAACCATCATTCAAATCCAAACCTATCCTATGGGTCACTAGCCTAAGTGTCCATGAATATTATATACTACATAGAAGAAACCGAAACCATACCTTGGCCGATTCCTAATATGCCTTTAACCACCAATGAGCACGAACAAGCTCTCAACTCCAAACCAAGCTTTCAATTCCACTCCAACAAGCACCAATAAGCTCCAAAAGCTCCCAATTACAAAATAATCAAACTATACACATATAAATCACCACAAATCAACATAGGGCTTAACATAAATCAAATTTCACAAGGATTTAGTATCTCTTACCTCTCCCAACAGATTTGATGGCCAAAATTCAAGAATAAGCAAGGATTAGAGAAACCTAAACATCTAAAATCACAAAATCTCACTTAACCCAAAACCCTATATTTTCGAAACTTTGAAGGGAGGAACAGAAAAGATTTCTTGGTTACCTCACTACTTTCTTGTATGAGTTTTGTAGAGCTCTTCACAAGGAACGCGTAGCCGCTGACGGCACGCAAATCGGAGTACCGTAGCTCAAGATATGAGCTTGGGAAGAAGAAGAAGAATAGTAACCATGGGGTTTCTTTTCCCTTCCTTTCTCAGCTGGGTGTGTGTGTGTGTGTTTGAGTGTGTTATGAGTATTTGGGTTCATTAATGAACCCTTATATATGTTAGGTTTGGGCCTAACTTGGACCCGGTCCAACCCGTTAGCGTTTTTAGCCCGTTTGGTCTAACTTTGGGCCAAACCTTAACACTAACGCCCGATTTTCCATTTCAAATATTTTTTTAAGGTTTTCGGCTGTTTTCACTGCTTTTCGTGTAGCACCGATCAGACTTAAACCGGTTCAACCGGTTCAACTGTTGGTTCGCAGTTTTTTGCAGAAAATACATTTTCTAACTCGGAAGGACCTACTGAGTCCAAAAATCATATTTAAATCTCCAAATTCTCATCCTAACTTTTTGAAATTTAATTTGGGCATTTAAATAATTTTATTCATGAAAACTCGGGTTCTTACATTTTCGGATGGTCATTTTCCATCAAGAAGGACCTATCTGGTTAAAGAGTTATTAGTTTTCTGCAGGCATTTTGTTTTTTATTTTCTACTGCTGTTTAGCAATTAATCTTAGTATCTGAGAACTATTGTATATTTTCTAAAAAAGTGTACTTGTATATTTGCGTAAGACACAAAAAAAAAGAGTACATGCTTATTGTGACATGAATGTCATTAAAGAGCATTCAAATGGTCTGTAGCTAGTTCTTTCAACATCAATACAACATCCCAAGTGGGGTGGATCACCATATATTTCACAAAATTTTTAAAATATCTTTTTCTTTTTAATATGTTGGCACCCTAAACACAACTATTAAAATTTGAATGATACAAGAATATTTAACATCAATGGTTCTTGACTTTCCTATCAAGAAAATAATACAATATAATTTTTTTTAAGTGACGGAATGAGTTGAGGTGGAAGAGTTAACTCAAATTCTTCTTAACATCACAAAATTATAAATTAAGAAAACAAATGAATAATAATACTATGTTATTCGTACTTATTTTTTCTTATAGGAAAATATATCTCTGTTTATTGGATAACAGGTCTTAATTTAATATTTGATCATTGTTCAGTATAACCTTGTTTACGTGAGTTATTAACTGTGATATGTTTTTATTTTGCTTTTTTCTTCATGAGCACATGATAAGTTAAGGCTTGAATATGTTGGTTAGTTTACCAAACATTTGGATGGTCGAGTTCGAAGATGGTAAATGCTATTTTAATCCAAGTACACTAGCAGCTTCTTTGCACGATTTGCTGTTTGATCGGACTCTTGTTTTAGTTAGTATGACAATGCACACAAGAGAAAAAAAGTTAGATCACCATTCATTACACCTAGCACGAGGACATTGATAGAATTATAAAGATTTTAGTATTTGTAAATTTAAAAATTATATTTTTTATCTTGAAAAATTATAAGTTTATTAAAATATTTATAAAATTATTTATTTGTTTAATATTTAATAATTTAAAAATATAAAAAAATAAAAACAAAAATTTGCAGACTTAGTGATAAACCCTATTTTTAGGGTTTATCTTGTATTGAATTTAGAGTATTTTGATGACCTTTTCTCGCATTTAACCTATGAATTAGCATGGTTTTGTAATCTCTCCCGTATTTGTGTTTAAGTGTAACAACATGCTTTTTAAGCCTTATTCTGATAAATTCTAATTCCTCTTTGATTCCATAAGATGTCTTGATGTGTTTGCTAGTAATTCCAGGATTGAAATAGGCTAGGCATGGATCAAAGGGAGCAAGGAAGGAAGCATACAAGTGGAGAGAAGTATAAAAAAGTCAAAGAAGTGAAATCAGCCAAGCACGCGCACGCGCACAAGGCGCTCGCGCGCACATTGCAGAATCGGCCAGGGACACGCACGCGTACCGTGCGTGCACGCGTCAAAGTCCGCACATGACTTCATTAAAGCAACACGTGCTTGGCGATTTGGAAGGGCTTCTGAACCCATTTTGGCGCCAATTGCTGATAGAAAGGAATAAAAGGATCAAGGATTGAAGAAGGGAGAGGGAATGAAGGAGATAGCATAATTAGTTTTAGTTTAGAGTAGTTTTTAGAGAGAGAAGCTCTCACTTCTCTCTAGAATTAGGATTAGGTTTAGGTTAATCTCTCTTCTTAGATCTAGGTTTAATTCATGCTTTAATTCACTTCTCTTTTATCAAGTCTTAATCTTCTCCTCTTCCTCTTTCTAGTTATGTGCTTTAATAATTGTAATTTTCATTTTGTTTTGGATAGATTGTTGTTCCTTTGTTTTCTTTCAATAATGCAATTTGAGGTAATTCATGATAATTGTGATTTCCTTGATTGTTGTTGTTAATTTCTTTGCAATAATTGTTGTTAGATTCTATTCTTGTTATCAATTTACTATGCTTCCCTTTTATGCCTTCCAAGTGTTTGATGAAATGCTTGGTTGGATTTTAATGTAAGTTTTGTTCCTCTTGGCCTAGGAAGAGTAATTAGTGACTCTTGAGTTACCTAATTCCTTTGTTGATTGATAATTAAAAGTTGCTAATCGATTTGAATGCCTCTAAAGCTAATCTTTCCTTTAGGAGTTGATTAGGACTTGAGGAATCAAATTGATTCATCCACTTGACTTTCCTCCATGGTTAGAGGTTAACTAAGTGGGAGCAATGGACAATTTGTTATCACAATTGAAGAGGATAACTAGGATAGGACTTTTAATTCTCATATCTTGCCAAGAGTTTTGTTAGTTGTTAGTTTATTTTCTTTACCATTTATATTTCTTGTCCAAAATCTTAAAACCCCAAATATAACTCACAACCAATAACAAGACACTTCATTACAATTCCTAGGAAGAACGACCCGAGGTCCAATACTTCGGTTTATAAATTTTAGGGGTTTGTACTAGTGACAAACAACTTTTTGCATGAAAGGATTATTGTTTGGTTTAGAAACTATACTTTACAACGAGATTTCATTAGTGAAATTCTAAACCATAAAAAATCTAATCATCACTTAGTCTATCATGTGATAGAAATCTGGGACCATCTTACTAGATAGGATGGAACGGACTTTTAGCAAAACAGATGAGGACTTGTCCGTCTGCCACTCCAGAGTGGAACCAAGTTGAGCCAACTAGTTCAAACACATGCTCATT
>NC_029773.3:83145679-83149455 GCF_000817695.3 Arachis duranensis | reverse complement strand
AAAAAAAAAAAAAAACCAACTATAATAATTTTTAAAATTTTAAAATTAAAAAAAATTGACTTAAATTGACTTATATGGTAGTTAACTCTCTAGACTTTTTCTTAGCTAACATTTTTTCTTGATATTCAATGGGGCTTAGAAAGCCCAAGAGAAATTACATACTAATACTGAATTCACATACTAAACGAGCTATGGCGACTCCTCTGCAATCATCGTCGATGATCATTCTAAGTTCTGGAAGAGGGAGATCTACATAGTGAAAACCTGGTTGTTGCTTGATGCTTTCTTTAGACAACCAATCTGCTGCTCTGTTATGTGTCTAAAGAAAATGTAAATTTTGTTGTGTTAGCTTATGTATGCATCTGATGAGAGCATCAGAAATTCAGA
Organism: Arachis duranensis; assembly: GCF_000817695.3. Taxonomy (NCBI): domain Eukaryota; kingdom Viridiplantae; phylum Streptophyta; class Magnoliopsida; order Fabales; family Fabaceae; genus Arachis; species Arachis duranensis. Next base: position 83,149,068 of record NC_029773.3, on the reverse strand, counting down.
ATGTATGTTCTTTCATCCCTTTGCTGTTGGTGATAACTTTATAAGTGTTCTTTGAACTAGTTTCGACAATAATTTTTCTTAAACCAAAAGGTTCATGCTACTTTAAGGCAGTGATATACTCCCCACACTTCTGCCCTGAAAGTTGTGTAGTTGCCTAAGTTGTTCATAAACCCCGCGATCCATCAACCTTGTTCATTACGTATGATTCCTCCACATTCTGCTTCACCTGAATTGCCTATTGTCGCGCCATCTATGATGATCTTGACCCATTCATTTGGAGGTGGGGTCCAACATAGATTCACTTCCTTCCTTTTGCTGCTTGAAGGCTTTAGCAAGTTTTCTTTGTTGAAAGTTTTATTTATAGATTCTTCAAATTCTTTCATCACGTCAATAGCATTGTTCAGTTTTCTGAAAGGAGGAAAAAAAATTTCTTTGCATCTCCATTTTCATATCCACCAACATGCAATCATGAATTGAAAGATCCATGATTCTTTGGTGTTGGATCCAATACTATCTATAAGGTTCCATCAGATCCAAGCTTAGCTTTGAAGGGAGCTTTAAAAGAGGAGAGAATGTAAATTTAATTTAATTTTAATTTAATTCTTGCTGGCATGGAATCTAGCTTAGCTTTGGTGTTGTATCATTCTTAAATTTTATTTTAATTTATATTATGTTATAATTATAGTTATATAAATTTTAAAATTAATTTGATTGTTAAATTTTAATAATTAATAGAGATAAAGAAAAACAGAATAAATACCAACAAAAATAAATAAGCGTATAATTTTTTACTACTTTATGAATAAAATGAGATAAATTCTATATAAATTATTGTAAAATAGGATGAGATGGGATAGGATAAAAATCTGTTCTTATTCTCCTTTTGTCAATTTGTGTGTGCATAAAATTAAAATTGAATACTATTATAATAAGTTAAGATTGAAATTTTTATTTTTGTATATTAAATTATGAGCGGTGAAGTCTTTAAAGATGATTTAAACTAAGTGTTAAACATTATTGTGAATGTTTACAAAACCTGACGTTTTTTCTTTATATAATTAAAATAATATTTTTTACAAAACGTCGGTGACGTTCATTTTATAATTAAAATAATATTTTTTTTTACAAAACGTTTTATCTTTTTATAATTAAAAAATATATTTTTTTACAAAATATTAGTAATATTGTCTTTTTATATTTAAAAAAATTCAGTAACGTTTTGTACTATTATCATAACAATATAAAATACTAAAATAAACAAATATTATTATATTTTACATTAAAATGATCGGTATCTAAAAATTTTAGTCTTAAGATTGACGTACTAGCAACAAACACTACGCCATAATAACAATAATCATAACACATAACACAGACAAACAATAAACACATGGGTACAAAGTTGGTTACGTTAAATTATTAAAGAGGGACAAACGCCATTTAAAAAGAAAAAGAATAAAAGCATAACCATCTGACTATCACAATTCACAGGGAATCGAATAATTCTAAGAGCATATAATTTCAAAAATATTTAGAAAAAATAAAAATCTATCTAAATCAGTTTAAAATTATCTTATTTTATATTTATTAATTATTTTTAAAATAAATACATAATATTAAATATAATAAATATATTATTTTAAATATTAAATACATAAAATTATAAATATCAAATTATTAAATAATATAACTTTAAATTATTATTTTTTTAATATTACTGTATAATTTTCAAAGGCACCTATAAGTTTTCTATCAAACCTATCAGTAAAACGCTTCGGACAATTTTCTTTCTAATAAACTGTCACAGCCCAAAATGAGCTATGACTGGCGCTCAGGAAAAAGAGTTCCCTAGCAAGCCTAACAGATTCGAATATAAGATAAATAAAAATGTCACAAATAATTTTTGATAAATTTACACTTTCTAGAATGAATAATTACATAATTTAACAAAAATAAAATAAATAAATATAGATGTATCCTGCCTGTGACATATGGAGCAGATGACGTCTAAGAATTCAACAAGGCATAGAACCCATTGCAGATCATTACTCTTGAATAGAAAGGCTTACATAATCAAATACTTATTCCTGAAAAATATTTTTTTAAAAAGGGGTGAGTTTTGCAACTCAATGACTAGACAGTACATCTATAATTCACATGAGACTATCTAAACATTATTATAAAAATAATTTTAGTTAGAAAATAATAATTTATATGAATAAGTGAATCAATAAGGGAGTTCTCATATAGAAGTCAAATCAAATAGTCCACACTTGGGCGGCTCCACCTCTAAGGGTAGCCCTTTCCTCTAGTGTGTCCGTACAGAATAACAGATCCAACGTGTGGCCTACACGTTAGGCTAGCAATACCCCTGCTAGCTGAGGTCTGAGCTAGATGCATCTAGGTTAACGTCATAACCGCCGTTAACTACGGTTTTCTAATACGAGCCTCCCAAACCAACTCAAAACATATAATTTCAAATACAACCAATCTTTGATCTTTCAAATATATACAGTATCAAATCAAATCAAATAATACTTTTTTATCAAAAATTCTTTTCAATCATATGAAATGTCAAATATATTTTACAAATTCATAGTATATGAGTGAGTATTCACAATACTTTAATGTTTCAAAAGCACATATTCAATAAAATTAAATATTTTAAAATAATACAAAACTTCATCAAACATGTATATAGTCTCATGTGCAGATTAAGAATTCGAATTTCACAAAAATAATATTTAGTTCTAATAAATCCATTATTAAAATCAAGTTCAAATCTTTTGTTAATAACTTGTAAGTATAGTCATAATTTCAAGCAGCATATATCAAAATAATTATAGATGTAAAGCCAAATAATTATAAATGTAAAGCCTACTCACAACTTAGTCTCAAGGGATTGAAGATACCAAACCCGGGGTACCAAACTAAAGGATACGAAAGAGCAAAAAATTTGGACGGAGGCAGCAGCAGCTCCAATAGGCAAGCGAAACAGCGAACAAAGGCACAACAGAACAGAAGTGACGAACGGCTAAAAGCAAAAAAACAATGACAACATCAACAACTGTGGTAAAACAGTAGTGGAAACAGAAACAAAACAGAACAACTACTAACCAGGCTAGAACGGTGGTGAAACAGAACTGGAAGAGGTGTGAAACCCTTCCTACAACGTTTTCAAAGGGCAAGGATAATGGCGGAACCAGTGGAGGAAGAATGGAGGATAGAGCACGGCCGGATAGGATAGTAGCTTTCCGACGAGTTCTCCTCCGGCGGCGACCCAGCAGCTCAGCGACGAGCTCCTTCAGTGACGACGGCAACCACCACGATAGCCCCAACAGCAACGGCAGCGTCACTGCTCTCTCTCTCTCTCTCTCTCTCTCTCTTCT
>NC_029773.3:83144773-83145579 GCF_000817695.3 Arachis duranensis | reverse complement strand
CTATCTTTATATAATAAAATATGTGATAATCTTCTTTATTTATATATATATATATGTGGTGTAGTTTATGGTGGCCACAAATTTTGGTGTCTATGGTGGCTATGGACTTCACAAAATGATATTTTCAACCAAATAAAATGAAAAATTGAAGCACGTTTCAGTTTTATTAATAAATAATGACATGTTTATGAGTGTAAATAAAAGAAAAAAATAGACCTTTTATCATTTTTTTGACAAAAAAAATAATTTATCATTTTCTCTCGTCGTCGGAAATGGAGTCGCTACCAATGCCCAAAATTTAAAAAATGATAGTATCTAAAAATACTTACATTGCATTAATTTTTTTCTCACGTTAATAAATAATTATTTATATCTGTTATTTTTAACTAAAATAATCATTTTATTCTGCAATAAAAATTTTGAGGTCTAAAGTTACTGTTATTAATTAAATTTTAATATTAGTAAAGTAAAATTTAAAATTATTAATTACAAAAAAGAAAAGTATAAGTAGATAATGAAAATATTAATGCAATGTAAGTATTTTTAAATACTATCCTTTTTTAAATTTTGGGCATTGGTAGTGACTTCATTTCCGACGACGAGAGAAAACGATAGATCATTTTTTTTGCCAAGAAATATGATCAATGGTCTAATTTTTTTCTTTTATTTACACTCATAAATATGTCATTATTTATTAATAGAACTGAAACGCGCTTCAATTTTTTATTTTATTTGGTTGAAAATATCATTTTATGAAGTCCATAGTCACCATAGGCACCAAAACTTGTGGCCACCATAGACTACAC
>NC_029773.3:83130252-83143656 GCF_000817695.3 Arachis duranensis | reverse complement strand
TTATAAAAAAATTTTACATAATAATTAATTTAATAAATAAAAAATACTCATATATTTTATATTTAATTATTTAAGAATAAAAAATTGTGTTGCCATTTAAAGTATTGTGTATTAAAGTATTACCATTTAAAATATACTAAGATATTCTATATTTATTAGAATCCATCCATGCTCTTCTTTTATATTAGTTTTTTATTTTTATATAATAAAATTTAATGGCCTATATAAATGTACTCATTCAATAAACAGACATACCCTTTTTGAGGGTATAGAAAAGGGAATAAAGGCGCAAACGATATGAGAAAAACAAAAGCTAGAACCCGGGAAGTGCGGCCTATTAGCTTCATCCCTTGAAAAGAGTTGCCCTTGAGAAAAAAAAAATTAAGTTGGGTTGGTCTAATTGTTAGTTTATTAGTCTGTTTAAATAAGTGTTGGGGGTTCGAATTTCATCTTATACATCTCATTAGTCAGCAATAACAAACTCTTAAATAGAGTTCAATACCGCAACGAATTAGTCTGAAAATAAAAAAAAATGTATTTTTATATTTCCTTTTACTTATTACATAATCTAACTATTTATCCTAGTAATGTATATATGCAAAGGTTACAAACTTACAATATAATCTCCTATCACTATAGTACATACATTTTAGTAGTTGATATAAGCTATAGTAAGATGTACGTTTATTTTGAGGTATTGAAGCAAAAATTAAGAGATTGAGATTCAGTATTATGTTTGTTAGTTTAGAGATTGATACTAAAATTTTTGTCTTTGTTTTCAAAGTTTCAATATTTCATTATTTTTAAAAAGTAGAAACAGAGGACTAAAATTTTTAAAGATATAGACAGAAATTTTAATAATATTTTATATTTAAAATACGCTCATTTTAATTAATTAATTTCAATTTTATTCTTTATACAAATTAAATTAAAGTTTCATTCTTATTTTAATTTTTGTCTCCTATTTTACATCAAACAAAATACTAAAATTTATTTCAATCTCTATTTCTTAATATTTATTTTTCAGTCTCAACTTTTCTATTTTTATCTCTCTACCAAACATTACCTAAAATCTTTAACTGTTACTAGTTCATGAATTTACCACTCTAAGATGCTAATATAGTAAAATTGTGCTTTCAGTAACAATTTTCTATGCAGAAGTTAAGCAAAAAATTTGATGCCACAAGTATGTATGGAAGGACCCACCAATAGATATTTCTATTGAATGATGTTAGCCGCTTATGACTTGTCACGTATCCGTTAGTTTACAAAACATGGATGGACAATAATTCTTCTTTTTAATTTATTTGTTTCATATAAATGTCCCAAAATAGTGTCTGATACTTCTATTTTCAACAAAATTTTATTAGATTTTCCATCTTCTAGTTTTCGTATCTTGAGATAAATAAGTTTTATAAGTTGTTTTGATGCATTAATGACTAACAAAAAATATTCGATATGGCGCTATTAAGTGGTTAATGTATTCGTCAGGATGCCATTTATTTTTTATGTTATTCTTTTTCTTTCTCATATATTTTCTCTCTCTGCAAGAATATATGTGGATTTTTATCGGTCTTTAAACATGAAAAAAAAAGTATATATAAAATTATAAGGAGTCGTAAAAAAAAAACGAGAAATTTAGATCAGGTTAAGTGCATAAAAAATATAGATAGAGAAGTACTGACTCGAGAAAAAAATTAATGAAAGGTGGAAAAACTATTTCTACGAGTTATTTAATGAAAGACATAAAACTCTTCCAAACCTTAGTCGGTTATACACAAGGAAAAAAGATCAAAATTTTGATTACTATCGAAAGATTCAAGACTTTGAGGTAATAGAGGCTCTAAAACAGATGAAAAATGGCAGGACAACAGTACCTAATAATATCTCGATTGAGGTTTTGAAGGGCCTTGGAGGAAAAGGCATCAAGTGGTTAACCAAGCTTTTTAACGAGATTTTAAGGTCAAAGAAGATGCTTGATGAGTGAAAAAAGAGCATCTTGGTACCTATCTACAAGAATAAGGGGAATATACAAAGTTGCGAAAACTATAGAGGGATCAAGCTCATGACCCATACCATGAAGTTATGGAAAAGGGTGATAGAATAGAGGTTGAGAAAAGAAACACAAGTAACAGAAAACTAATTTGGATTTACGCCAGATAGATCCACCACCAAAGCGATATACCTGTTAAGAAGGATGATGGAGAGGTATCGTAGTAATAAAAGGGATCTACATATGATATTTATTGATTTGGAAAAAGCATACGATAGGGTGTCAAGGGAGGTCTTATGAAAGGTTTTAGAAAAGAGGAGAGTAAGGATCACATATATTCGTGCAATTAAAGACATGTATGATGGAGTCACAACTAGTGTGAAAACTTAAGGTAGTGTGACAGAGGAATTTCCTATTGGTATAGGATTACACCAGGGATCATCCTTAAATCCATACATTTTCACATTAGTCTTGGAAGTACTTACAGAGTACATCCAAAAGCCTGTGTCATGGTGCATGCGTATTATATCGTCTTTATAGGAGAGTCAAGGGAATACCTAAATAAGAAGTTGGACTTATGGAGAGAAGCTTTAGAAGTGTATGGTCTGCACATAAGCCGTAGTAAGACGGAATATATAGAATGTAAGTTCGGTTTGAGAAGGAAAAATCCTAATGTGGAGGTAATGAAGATTGGAGAAAACATCCTACGAAAAGTTAAAAGTTTTAAATATCTTGGGTGTATCATACAAGATAATGGAGAGATTGAACATGATGTAAATCATAGATTCAAGCAGGTTGGTCAAAATGGCGGAGTGCATCTGGTTTTATATGCGAAAAAAATGTGTCTCTAAAATTTAAAGGTAAATTTTATCGCACTGCTATAAGACTGGCTATACTTTATGGTACAGAGTGTTGGACGGCTAAAGGAGAACACGAACATAAGTTGAGTGTGGCAGAGATGAAGATGCTGAGATGGATGAGTGGTCATACGCGATTGGATAAAATAAGGAATGAAGATATAAGGGAGAGAGTTGGAGTAGTACCCATTGTGAAAAAGATGGTAGAATCGCGTCTCAAATGGTTTGGACATGTGAGAAGAAGACCGAGAGAACACCTAGTTAGGAAAGTGGATGAAATGGAAGATGGACAAGAGGTGAAAGGTAGAGGAAGACCTAAGAAGACCATCCATGAGGTGGTCAAACGAGACCTACATGTAAACGGTTGATACATGATACATAAAAGAGCTTAATGACGTCATTTAATTCATGTAACCGACTCTACCTAGTGAGACAAGACTTTGTTGTTATTGTATGTTTTCTCTCTCTCTTTCTTTTTTTAGTTTTGGTTGAGCTAAATTTTTAAATTTAAACTAGAGATTTAAACTAAACTTTTTGCAAATAACAAGTTTACCATATAAAATAATATAATCAATAAATAATATTTTTTTTAATATTTTAACTCTAATTTAAAAAGTTAAACTATAATTATTTTAACCCTAATAAATTTGAATAATTTTATTATAAAAAGATAAGTTAAACATTTAAAAAGTTAAACTATAATTATTTTAACCCTAATAAATTTGAATAATTTTATTATAAAAGGATTTTTGGATAGAGAAAATGGAAAAAAATACAATCTATTTCAAAAAATAATAAAAATAAAATAACATATTTTTTAGATAAACATTTAACTATTTATAAGATACAAAAGAAAAATTAATTATTTATCAAAAAATCTTCATGTCTTCACCGTTTTTCTTCCTCGCTCTAACCATTAGCATAAAATTTTGTTAAGCATAAATGTGTGGGATAGAATTTAACAAAGGAAATCATAGTGTGTCCAAATTCCACATCAAGGTTAGATTTTGGTGTAGATTGATATGGTTTTGTTTTTGCGTCCAATAGAGTGAGTCTTTGATTTCTCATCCAGATGCTCAAAAATGGCGTCGTCTTCTTTTCATTGCATGCATATTCACCATCACTACCCTATGCATAATATTCTCCACCATCATCACAACCATTCATTGTTGTTCTTCAACTCTAAACCATCAAAGCTTCACAATCATCATTGCTTCCCAACTCCAAGAGTTGCTCCAAAATCATGTCTAAGTCACAAAAACAGTGACACCAAAACAGATTCCCTTGAAGAAACTGCCTCTAATAAGCAAGAACCATGTTCCTCCTCCTCCTCCTCCTCCACCACCACTACACCTTCTCATAATCCTTCATCTTCATCAGTTAAAGGTTCTTTCTTTGCTTCTTTCATTCATCAGTTCAGGTACTTTATTGGTTTCATGGATTTGGTGCTGGAAAATCAAATTCATCCTCTTGTTGTTTGTGTGTGTATATATATGTTGGTTTTGAAGTTTTATTTATTTGTTTGGTTCATGAACAGAAATGGGTGGCTTGTATTTGATGATATGGGAATGGAAATGTTGTCCATTGCAATACCTGCTGCCTTGGCTTTGGCAGCTGACCCTCTTGCCTCATTGGTTGATACAGCCTTTGTTGGCCATATAGGTAAGTTAAGGAAGTTCTTGTGGTAATGAATTTCATTTTTTATTGATGTCTTGCTTTCAAATTTTTAAGGGGAAATTAGAATTTTGGGTTTGATTCTAAGTTGCTAGCAATATATCATGTTCCTTCCGCAACCAGTTTAAACTTTTGGAAGAAGTGGTTTCTTGGTCATTTGATTATATCCTGGATTGGGAAGCTAGTAATTCTAGTTTTCTAGGGTTGAATTCTAGTTACCATCATAAGAGAGTTTTGCATAACTGAAATTTCACTATACAGGATCGGTCGAATTGGCTGCTGTTGGGGTTTCAGCTTCTGTGTTTAATCTAATTTCAGACTTGTTCAATGTTCCTTTGCTTAATATCACTACATCCTTTGTTGCTGAGGAGCAGGCACTGATTAGAAAGGAAGGTGACCACAATCAAAGTAACAATAATGGTAAGTTTCACATAGCTACCTCAAGAGTTAACTCCCAAAGTGGTCAACTAAAATAGTTCTTGAGATCTGGATTGCCCAATTCCGTCCCTGATATTGGCATAAGTGCACCACCTTAATACCTAATGGTTTGATAGTCACTTGATAGAAAAGGACTGAGGGACTAACATGGTGACTTTTGTCAATCTCATGGACAAGGATGTAATTGGTGCAATTGGAATCTCGGGGATTATTTTAGTGTGCGCAACCAATCTGAAAGACCACTTTGGGGGGCATAATTCCTCCTTCACTATAGCTGCAAATTTGTATATATTCTGTGAGTCCTGATCTCATGGATGTTATATGGATTTGGCAGGGAAGTACCAAAGCAAGAAGCTTATTCCTTCAGTATCAACTTCTTTAGCACTTGCTACGGCACTTGGAGTTGCTGAAACCGTGGCGCTTTCCTTTGGTTCAGGCATTCTTATGAATATCATGGGTATACCTGCTGTATGTAATTCTTCACATTTCACAGTTTCGCCTTTATGTTTCCTGATTGTCATAAATTCTTATGACTTAAGATGTGCATGTGAATGATGGCTCTTCATTTGTATTATTTGTTCTATTTGTATGTAGGATTCTCCGATGCGTGAACCTGCCGAGCATTTTCTAACAATGAGGGCTTTTGGTGCTCCAGCAATCGTGATCTCATTAGCCGCACAAGGAACTTTTCGTGGATTTACAGATACAAAGACTCCTCTGTATGCAATTGGCAAGTGATGCTGTCTCATTATTGTTTCCAATTTTCCGAAGATCTGTTTAAACTAATGAAACTCATTTTATTTGGATCCATAGGCCTTAAGAAAATAAAGTTCATCCTTGAATTTCTAGAATGATTTTCTGAATGTATGAGTAACGAAGACTTTGTTTTGGAATTCCAGGAGCTGGAAACATTATTAATACCATACTGGATCCACTATTGATATTTTTCTTTGGCCTTGGAATTGGTGGTGCTGCCATTTCTACTGTGATATCTGAGTACGTCGATGATGTGGTAAAACTTTATGTTATTATCTGTGCATCTTGCACTTGTCACTTACTAATTGCTCGGTTCATATTGAGCATAATTTGTCTTTCTGTTCACCAGATATTTGATAGCTTTTATACTTGTATGGAAATTAAGTGACAATGTGCTTCTATTCCCTTCCGATGTCGATTGGAAAAAAATTTTCAACTATCTGAAATCAGGTATGTACTTCTATATTAAGTTGTATCGTAGTTTCAACGGTCCTCATCTTTCAAACAGGATTTATTTCAGTTAGCTAGAAAAAGTTTTGGTTGATTTGCAACTTGATATGATTTAAATAATGGAGCCATAAAAATTAGCTTCTGCTTTCAACGATATATGCTGCGTTTTGTAGGTGGTCTTCTGATCGGTAGGACTATTGCTGTGCTTATGACAATGACAGTGGCAACATCCGCAGCAGCTAAGCAAGGCCCTACACCTATGGCTGGTCATCAAATTTGCATGGAAGTTTGGTTGTCAGTATCTTCCCTCACCGATGCTCTTGCGCTTGCTTGTCAGGTAACACCGTAATATCACAGTTGACCATATCATGCATTTTGTTTACATCTATGAAAAAGTTGGACCAGATCAACTGATAAAAAAGACAAGTAGTTTAGCTAATCCTGTTTCCAACTCACAAGGTACTCTGACCGAAATTTCTTAGCCAGTCGTATGTCTCAAGAGTCTTCCATTTCTGTTCATATTTCATTCTTATGATGCTATCAAATCAATAAGAAAACCATGAACCACTTTCCTCATGTATAACTGACTGAGAACTTGTTAGGCTGTGTTGTAGTAACAATATTTTCTTTACAGGCTATACTTGCTGGTAGTTACTCGCAAGGAAATTACGAGCAATCACGCCACCTTATATATAGAGCATTGCAGGTTATTCTTATCACACCTTCTTTGGATGAGATTTTGGATATTTACTGATCCAAGATTCTTTTCTCCTCATACTCTCATTTTTTAATGTCAAACAGATTGGTTTGGGAACCGGAATTACCTTATCAATGATTTTATTCTTTGGGTATGGGGCATTTTCTAGCTTATGTAGCACAGACTCTGAAGTTCAGGATGTTGCTCAGTCTGGTCTACTGGTAAAAAAACCACAATTAATTAAGTTTACTTGGTGATGATGAATGTATAGGCAAGGAGCTTCTAAACATTGCTGCTTTCGATTTATTTTGTTACAGGAAGTGTAATTGTAGCATTTTCCCCTAACAATAATCCTATCGTGTTGCTGTCTCATGGTTAATGAAACTTGAGTATACAACACAATACAAAGATGTGAAATAATGTGGCCAAGAAGAGATGACGATTTCTAAGAGTGATAGAGAAAAATTATGATTTAAAATTAGTAGATATCATTGCATTGAAAACACAAGAAAATGCACTTGTGTTTAAATATAATGGCATTTTCAGTTGCATGCATATAAAGATTCAAAATAGAAGTAAAAAAAAAAAAAATTGTGAAAGTAACAGATTGGGCGTCCAACCCGAATACATGTCTGAGTTTACTTTCATAGCTTCAAGATGAAGTTTACATTTTGATGCCTGTTTATACTGAAATGAAGATGCAAATTCGACACTTCATTTTCTTGTCTTATCAATCATTGACAGAAATGCAATGTTTTGTCAAAGGAATAACTAGCTGAAGTGTTCTTGCAATCGTAACCTTCTAGTATGCATGATTAGTGACTCTGATAAATCTGAAATGTACACACATGCAGTTTGTTGCTGGATCTCAACCAGTGAATGCTTTGGCATTTGTTGTTGATGGACTTTATTACGGAGTATCAGACTTTGGATTTGCTGCATACTCTATGGTAATGATCTAGTTCAATGATCAAAAGATAGTTAAACATTTCACATAATCACTCTATCTTACTTTGTTTCCCATTTTTCTGACATTCTTGGCCCTTTATTTGGCTTTGATTTGTAGGTTCTAGTTGCACTGATTTCATCAGTTTTTATATTGGTGGCTTCTCCGGTCCTTGGACTTCCTGGAGTGTGGACAGGATTGTTCCTTTTCATGGCTTTGCGTGTTCTAGCCGGAATTTGGAGGTATTTTAATTCATTAACACAAACATTTCTTAGAGGTTATCTATTTGAAGGGAAGGATAGAATTCTTCCTAATGATCCAAAAATGCATATTTTGATCTTATTGTTTTCTTATCATTTTTTTTCTTTACAAGGTTGGGTAGCAAAAGTGGACCATGGGATATGGTCTGGTATAAAGATGGAGCAGAAGATTGACCGAGGCATTTACACTCAAATTTCCCTAAGTTTCCCCAGTTTTACACTCCACACTGGTCAGAGAACATAATGATGGTGCTCACAAGTCACAAGTCACAAGCTCTTTTAACATTTTGGAGGATGTGCACTTTCTTGCTAGAAACTCATCCCTTCTAGAAGATCAATCAAGAGAACAAATTACTTCCTCCTTTTTAAACTAAATGTTAGCTTTCACATTTTCTGGTACATTGAAAATTCAATAAATACATACACAAATCGTGTCCGTGAATATTAAATTTTTCGATGTACCAAAAAAGTGAAAGCAACATTTATTTTGAATCAGGATAGCAAGTGTTGCTGAAGAACAATTGCCAAAATCTTACTTGTACAATTACATGGAAGCTGAATGTGCAAGAAAGTACAAGAGGGAGAAAATAATTCTATTGGATGACATTGCTTGCAGCTACAAAGCCAAGATTTTGCTTGTTGCATTTCTTGGAAACATTTGATGTATTGGTAGATAAGACTTCCATGAATGTCACTATACATATTGACTTGGCAATAGCTCCACATGCATTAAGATCCTTTGAATTTTCAAAGATTTATGCTAAATGCATGGTATTTTTTCTTTTCAATAATTAAGGTTGAGTCTCAGATGGGGGAATGGTTCATTTCTTTGTGAATTGTGAATCAAAAAAAGAGTTTTCAATGGTTAATGTAGTAGGTGAATTGTGGATGAGTCTGATTTTTTAGCATCTACCAGCAGTTCTCCAAAATCCAAAATGTGAGCAAAATATAATATTTTAAGAATTTAATTTTGATGGATTGCCAGAGTAAAATAGTTCTACACGTGTATTTAATTACGTAATACTACATCTGTAAAAATAATTATCTTTTACATTAATCACATATATGGTCATTTAAAAAAACGAATGTGGTTGTCACAACCGTGTAAAACGTTTTATATTGGCTGTGGATCAAGATTACACTCTTATCATTATAAAAGAATGAGTCTACTAATTTGCCTTTTACATTAACAATAGTGGGTAGAAAAACATCAATATGTTCATTCACTAACCTCATCAAAATGAAAACAAAATTTGTAAGCATTTGTGAACTCCTAAGATCCTAAATGTGAAAAGCATAAATCAAGTAACTTCTGCTCTTCTAATAACCCAAAATCATAGTCAGGTCTCAAAAAACTATAATCATGATCCATTTCTATGCTAGCAACCTGCATATTATTCAGATGTTCACACAGCTTCCTATTATGCTTGGAACTGAATTCAGATAACACATTTCCATCATCTCCTTTTTCTTGCAATTCAAGCTTCCTATCAATGTTGCTGTTCAAAGCCTGAAACTCATACATTTCTCCAACATTGTCATCTGAACCATTAGGCTCATTTTTAATTTCATCATCGCTATTATCGCAGCCGTAGCAGTTGCAAGTTTGTACCATGTCAGCTTCTACTGGCATCAGTGGCTTCTCTTCTTCAGCATTAACAGAAGGTTGATTTTCATCATTCTCATTTTGAGATTGAATACAGTTATTTGAGCACTTGTTGCTATAAAGTCTTAGAATTTCAGAAATTACTTCCTCCACATGTTTCTTCTTCACCATATATGCCTCATTTTTTATGTTTGACTGATCATAATTAGGTTTGGGGTTGCAATCCTCATCTGATATCTGATTGTTAAAGTAATCATCACAATGGTTGTCAATATTGCTCAAATCACATGATGATGTTAAACTTTTGGTCGATTCTTCGATTGGTACTTCTATATTATTCGCTACAATCTCATGCTCGTTGGCGTCAGAAGCCGTGCCATCAGCTCCAGAATTCATTGCCATATCAGTAAACTCAACACCAGAGCCAGAACACTTCAAAACCTCTTCTGATTCTCCTTCGATTCCTTCACTTTCTCCAGGTATTTTAGCTTCAATATCCTTCATTTCCTTATGAACAACACTTGCATCATCACATTTCTCATTTTCTTGGACATCATGATCTTCTTCCTTTGTTCCCTCCAATGCTTCAACATCAGAAAAATTAGGTTTGTCTTCACAAAACTGATGAAAATTACCATCCAAATCCTCAGCTTTAGGGGCCTCACCACTAAATATAATTCCATTCTTACTTGGTGATTCTTCAGAGCCTACTGACTCCAAATCATGCTCCGGAAAGTTCAAACGTGCGCCTGAACCGTACATTGTCTTAGCCGCTTTGTCATAAGCAAGAGCAGCTTCAAATGCAGTGGTGAAAGTACCAAGCCAAAGCCTCTTTGCATTCTTCTTACTCTCATGGTTGCTGATTGGTTCGCGAATTTCAGCAACCCACTTACCCCAAATCCTCTGCCTCACACCTCTGTATCTAAACTCAGAGTTCTGAGGCCCTCCTTTACCTTTCATGCACCCTTTCTTGGACCCTTTTGCTGGAACTTTGTGAACCACATGCACCCCATTTGTGGAGAAATCATGTTGAATGTCACTGTTCTTCTTCTTCCACTTCTCAAGAGTGTCCTCCAACGAATCACTTCCACACCTGCGCCTCTTCGACGAATTCCTGTTTCTGCATCAACCACCAAAAACAGAACTCTTCTTAGAACTTCTCAATAGTCATTATTCAAAGTTTTGATAAGTTTTCAAAGTCCAAAACAAAAGAAACTACAATTAGTCTTAGAAGAACCAAAAACTTGTGCAACAACTTGTGATTCGCAGCCGGGGAAATCCAGAAACAAATTAGAGACGTCAAAATAGAAGCAAGTTGAATCAAACAATGAAACAAATAGTTGTTATGCATAACACAAGCAAGAAGTTTTGACAAATATCCTATGATATCACTAACCAAATTTTTAAATTCCAAAACAAATGAAACTATGAAGTCAGTTGTTTTGCATGTCTGTGTGCTTAGAAGCACAAAAACACAAACAACTTGTTCAACAAACTAGAAATAAATGAAAAACCCAGATAAAAGTTGAATCAACAGTAACCAACAAGTATATGAAGCTATCTATCTGTTTACTTAGCTTGAGTAAAAGATAAAAATTCTTATGAAAGAAAGAAGAGTAATTGAACTGACCCAGAAACGATTTCAGTGGCCATGATGCCTTTTCTTGATTTTGCTGCTGAAGAAGCATGTAATTGTATTAGTTGTTGTTGTTCTAGTTCATTGTTTTGTGGTATGTTGTTGGTTTGAGTGCACAGATTTAAGGTTCAGGGTTCTAGAGAGGTTTATAGCATTTTCACACAGATTATGTGCTACTCTGTTTTTTTATTGCTTACTATATTTATATTTTTTTTATTTTATGTATTTAATTATTTATTATTAAAAAAAGGAAAGAATTTGTTATGTAAGTGCCAACGTCATTGGATTGGGGATCAAGTAATTGAGTAACTAAGAAAATGGCATGAAAGTTCCAGTTTTGCGGCTATTTATTTTTTTGTTATTTATGTTATTTATTGTATTGGGCTATTGGCTGCTTTTTGCGGCTGTGTTTTTATTTTTATTTTTTTTTTTCATTCTCTCGTCTTGTTTACCAAGTTTCAACTTTCGAGATTCCTTAGTTACGAAGGGGTCCACTTTTTGTTTGTATGCTGGTACTGTTCTGACAACAATTCAGAACGATATTATCACATATCACCAGATATTGCCAATTTTTTAATGTGATTTTTTTAAGAGTGAAATCTCCAGAAATTAATTTTGTTATGGATAAAATAATGGTAAATTGCTTGAATATAGATGCATGGTGAATTGTTCATAAATATAGATCTGATGTTATTCAATGACCTGTAAAACGTAGGTAACATTTTACAGACGATGAAATCAATAATCTGCAGCTGCTACAAAACGTAGGCTGCGATTAGATTGGGAAGGAAAGCTGATTGTGAAACGTGCCTTGCATGCTGATAAGAGTAGAAGTTGATCAGCATAGGACTAGGCAAAACACAGGTTGCGTTTGTGTCAGAACAAAACGTAGGTTGCATTTTACAGCCTTCTTAACTGCATGCACATCACGTGTTTTAAAGAGTGTTCACCTGAGTTCTTAAAAACCAAAACGCAGATAGCTAGAAAACAAAGTAAAAAACGAAGTTACTGAAATAAGCTAAGAAAGAGTTGAAGGAGAGTGAGGAAGCAAGAATGAAGAGGGTTAAAAGTGAAGAAATAAAGTGTGGAAAAAGAAGAAGTATACCTAAAAAAAAAATAGTACGTGATTTTAACAAACTAGAAGAACATATTATTGAGTATTTGAATTATCCTCAATTGGTAAGTAGTTTTTTTTAAATATTTAACGATGCATATATTTATTTAAATTTTATTTATTTGTGTTGTAATTAGTACTATTGTGATTATTAATATTATTATTACTAATATTATATTATTATTTATTTTTCATTACCGTTTAATCTTTTTACTACTGTTATTATATTATTATTATTACTAGTTTATGTTTCCGTACCTTGTACGGAATAATACATAAAATTATATTAAAAATTTTATTAAAAAATTAAATAATATATATAGTAATTATTATTAAAGTGATAATCTCACTCGTCCGCTTAAACAACTATTAGGACTTAGAATCTCGCCTTGTGTATATAGCAATCCATTGGCTAGCGATAAACTCTTAATAAAAGGAGTATCAATACGTGGTTAGACTTGGCAGGAGTTTTCGAATACGCAGGTACCCGACCTGTCCAAACCCGAATGAAAAGGGTAATAACTTGACTCGAGTCGGGGCAGATTTTGCTCAAAACAGGTATCGTCGGGTTTAGGGTGTACCCGCCCCGAATATATACATATAAACACTTTTTAGGAATTAGGATTTACCTCATATCACATATGATTCATAACTTCAGTCTATACTCTATAGCCATGCAAGATAAACTCAATCATCCTCACCTAAAATCTTCTTCTTCTCGACTTCTTCACAAAAAAACCGCATAGCTCTTGTCATGTTGTTGCTGAGTCCATCGCCGCTTACCTATTCACAACTCCCATCTTCCTTCACAGCCAGAGACGGACCCACATTTAATATAGAGGGGGCATTTGCCCCCACAAATTTTTTTAAAAAAAATTAATACTTATATACATATATTATATACCACTTATTATATTATATTTGTCTCAAAATAAAATATAAATAGTTCTTTTGTATTTTATGTTAAAAAATATTTT
>NC_029773.3:83102990-83130152 GCF_000817695.3 Arachis duranensis | reverse complement strand
TTCAAAAAGACATGGTTAACATTCACACACACCCTTGTTCCCTTGATAAGACAAACACATATAGCGCTCTTCAACTTGTACCAAAATCTCCTTAACTTTCTCCTCAGATAACTCCCACTTCATAATTTCCTTATTCTGTTGCCCATATATAATATATCCATGGTAGCAACCGGTCTCACATCAAGACTTGGTATTTCAACTTTCCAAACTTCAGCATAACTTATCTTCACAACTTCTTGTAAGGCACACTTACAAGTTTCACATTCCGCGTCCACAATTCATGTTCCATAGAACTAACGTATCGCTAGCTATATCTAGTAATCGCATGTAACATCGAAACAAGTTCGAATTTACTCAATGGGATACAAAAACTAGGAAGAGAACAAACATCACGGACAGTATTCGAAAGAATTCAGAAGGATGCGTAGGATCGCAACTAAGCAAGGATATACAGAAACAGTGAAACATGCCAAAAATAGAATCAATCGTATCTTAGCAAGAAAATCTAAATCAAGAAACTTTGATAGAACAATAAAGAAAAAGATGGTGTAAAAAGTCAAAAAAAAATTTATGTTGAATCGAAGAAGTACGAAGTTCACAAGAAATGGCCACTAAAGTCAATGGCAATATTCACAAAGATTTAAGAGAATGATTAGGAACACAATCAAATAGGACATCCATCAATAATGGGTAAAACTAAGAGAATCATTAAAAGCATAAATGTTGTCACGTCAAATAAATTTAAGTTGAAACAAAAGATGCATGGTTTACAAATTGAAGATTAATAGGGGTTAGGGCTAAGGGTTTTTTTTTCTCAAGAATTTTAGAGGATACCTAGATGCACAATCACGCAAGGATATGCATGAGCAAATGGAATGTGGTTGAAAGAGAATTGAGTTGTATTCGAAGGAAAAAAAATCCAGAGTGAATGTCTCCTATAAAGTTAATACAGGAATAAGTGGTGCATTACAAATGAGCAGGCTCAAACAACATAAGGAAGTTACTTGGGCCATATAAGGAAGTGCAGGCAAGATCTAGGGCTATCTTATCAAAAATTCAAAGAATGATTAGGGACAAGATCAGGCAGAAGAAGAATAAAATCAAAACTTTTTCAAAGAAAATCCGGAACAAGAACTCTAGGAGAATACTACAAGACATAATGTATCACAACGAAGCAAGTTCAGATTTACATCAAGTTGTTACATAGTTCATGTAGATAAAAGCAAAGTCAACATCTATGTTGTTGATAATCTATAGGATGGCCAGCAGCACGATCAGATCGATATATATTTAAGAGATGAAGAAAAAGAATCAAATCGCATTTCAATAAGAATTAAAACAAGGAACTTCTTATATGAAAGAAGAATGAAAGATATGTCAAATTACGCGGCAAGATTAAAGCGTATACTTCGACACAAAGTAACTCGAAAAGAATACCTAACATTCTCAAACTTAACTATTACCATTACTTAAATAAAAGGAAAGGAGTTTAAAGAACTATTTCTCACATGTTATAGTTTCTAGCCCTATATGCACCATGCTTAATAACCACACCACAAATTGTGACAACGGTAGATATTTTAACTCATGTCATGTTCAAGTACTAAACCAAACACATTACTATCAGATTATATTCCAAAAAAATAATTATTCAAAAAACACATCTCAAGAAAATAAAAAATAGCCTGCACTGCTGAAACAATAGAACAACATCAACAAAAGAGGTCAATTATATAACCAGTAAAAATAGCATACAACTACTATAATAATTTTCAAGAGAAAGTCAAAGAATACAAATAAAAATATGATCTTACTTCAAAACCTCCCGGTTTTTCACATTAGAACTACCATGTTTATAAACTTAGTCAACTCAGATGATGAGATTCATTATATGGACGTCGGTTAAAAACATGTTCCATGTAGATTGCATATACTATCATCCACATGGCCTACAAAATTAAATGAGCAAAATAGATAAAATTTGAGCTAATATAATTATAAATAATTCTGTTAATTTGATTAATGAGTGCTTGGCAACTTGAAGATTGAACCATTTAATTTATTTACGGAATATCTTTTTGAAAATCATCTTATGTAATGATAAGTTTAAAATAGCAGGAAAGAATTAAAACCAAGTAAATTATTCTACTTTAAATCAACTTGGACAAGATTAGACAATCCAGAAAGCTGTGATAGTCTACATGTAGTTGTATATACAATTGTTTCCAAACTCAACTTGTCAAATTTTAACCACAGCAAATAATTTTTTTCATAAATTAAAGAGACATAATTAGATGAGAGAGGGAAGGAATTTAAGATATAAATAGAATGAAGTCCTAACTAAATTAAGGTACAATTGTCTGATTCTCTTTTAAGTGTTTTGAATTAGATGCGACAATTACAAACCAAGGTTCAAAAGCAAAAATGACAGATCAATAGTTGAATTCATTAAACACCATATTCTATAGCAATAGAAATTCAAGTGCCAAACTGACCCATTTATACTCCTCTTATGTATTATGTTTACATTGATTATATTGTCCAAACATGGAAAAAATGTAATAAGACTTGATAATTTGTTTCAATTATTGACAATTTTGAATTCTCATTAATGTCCAAATTCAGTACAACAGCTGATCAAAGGAAAGCAATAAATTTATAATGCAATTATTGATCTAAAGCGCAATATGTAGCTAAGTTTATCCTTTTTCTCTTGTGAGTCAGTAGAAAAATTCTGCTTAGCAAATGCAGCCAAATAGTGAAAATTCTTGCAAGGGTGTTTTAATAGTAATCTAGTTTAAATAGTTTTTGTAATTCCAATTGTTTAATAAGAGTAATTAACTATTGAAATCTCTGTACAAGATCTTGGTTAGCAGCTTGAATCCCAAATGAACTACAACAGCAGATAGATACATCAATCTATGGATCAGAAACTACAGTAACTCATAACATTAAGATGGAACTGAGACCTACAAATTATAAGATGGAAGATTACATTTACCTGAAAGAACTATTCTAGAGTGTTGTTAGCTTTACAGAACAAGACTCCTTTTAGTAGCTTCCATATTAGATAAAATATCTTTAATGTCTGCCTCCATTCCATTCTCCTTTTCATGTTGAAATACTCCAGATTCGCCCGTTCTAATGCTTGAAGTTTTTCGAGTTTCTGCCTACGCATTTCCTCTGTCTCACCCAGTCGCAGCTTCACAATTCGCTGAGTATACTCTTCATCAATTTTCTCACTCTTTTCAAGGGCAATACGTTTCAACCCTTCAGCTTCTCTTCTTGCATCATCAGCACGTGACTGAAACATTTTAGCCTCTGCTTGTTTGATTTTAACTACACTCTCCAATTCATCAAAACAGAAGTCTTTTGGGATAATACTCATTTGCAGCTCAGGCGCCTGAGTCCTTTTATCATTTTGATCAAAGCTGGTAAGGATGTTTGCTGGCCTTTCTAACACATGTTTCTTCTCCGAATAAGTAGATTTCAGCCAAGAAGCTTTCTGGCTTGGCCCAGTTACCCCTTTGATTCCCTTACTTCGTTCCTTCCCAGATAAGTTTGTAGCTATTGATAATTTGAAAGAATCCCCATCTGAAATATGGACAACATGTAGGGTAAAAAGATGCAAACACAATTTAGCTTGAAAGCACTAGGAATTTAAACATGAAAAAATAAAATCAAACTTAGGAAATAGCACAATCTGAGATCTGAAATAGTATGCTTTATAGGCAATTAGGCATGATACAAATAAGAAAAACTGCAGTATTAGATTTCCTGCCTTCGACTTAAATTCATGAATAGAGTTCAAATTACATAAAATACAGATCTAAGTGTATAACACAATGACACACTGCAGCAAAATAAATTATCATACTCAGATTCATGACGTGCTCAAGTTTTCATTATTCACTCAAATTTGGTTTGATTTATGTGATTTGATATTAGTTGTTAATTTTGACAAATTGTTGAATTCTTATTTTATCTACATATGTTTCTGAAACTGTGAATGCAATTTTTTTAATAGAAAACTTAATTTAGATCACAATAGTTTCATTTTTCAGATGCTGCATAGTGTCTTAATGCACATCTAATTTCATTAAAAATAAATCCTTGATTAGCTTTTGATGACAGAAAAACAATTGGGTTGGTAGACCCTTTGATTAGATATATCTTCTAGACTTCTAGTTGAATACTACCAAGTCACATGGTGCACTCTTATGGACAAAAAAAATGAACAAATGAAACTTGCTTTCTAAACCGACATGGAACGCATAGCCTACCTCTCTGACGAGATCGCTTAGTGCAGAAACCCCAAGGCAACCTACAGCAGTGTATACCATATATTATTTTTTCTCTTTCAAACGGCAACACACATCTATCACAAATCTGAAAAGCACACAATTCATTACAAATTCAATCATGTGGACAAGATGGTAGCCAAAACTTGTTAATAGAGATACAAACAAATCAAGCTTATCTACACATTAATTCGATTAAGTTTCAGGGACTGTATTGAGGTTGGGATTAAAATGAAGAGATGAATTCAAAAGCCTTAAATACATCATAAAACAATCCGAATTCTACTGGGTCATAAGTTAAAATGAGTCCATGAAGATAATGTTAAATTTCACATTGGAGAAAATGATAAACCTGTTTATATCAATTGCCTTGTTGGAACTTGAAGCTTTCTTCTTTCTCTTATTCCTTTTCTTTTGACCTCTAAGCCTGTGGTCCTTATTATGAGAGTCTTCATTTGCTTCATTGGTACCTCCAGCTTCACTTTGTCCCAAAGAATTCCGAGAATCAGGTTCCACCAACTCTCCTTCTTCAGCATCAACCATTTCAACATCATCACCATCATCATAATCATTGTTAATGATATCTAGAATGTTCTCTCCACCTTCCATATCAAACAGATAACCTGTACAGGGTAACCAAACTGTTATTCATTTGAACATATCAACAAATAGATGGAGCGCAGAACATTCAGGTCAGTGATAACAATATAGGAACAGTAACAATATTATGATAAGTGAAATAAACAATGAACTATAATGCGAAATCCATGAAGTTACGGAGATGAAATAACTGAGCAGAGTAAAAAATGGAATGATGAGCTCTGTTCACCTTTGCTTTGCAGAGTGCCACTGTTGAGGAACGGAACAGAATAGAAGAGTATTGCCGTAATGGCGTAGGTGCAAGAGTGGGCTAAATATATAATTGTGCTTAAATCATTTAACTTGGGTTGGTCTTCTCAGTTCTTATATTAACTCCTGCTTATTAATTAGTTGTATATATGTATGTAACTTGTAACCCCAACTTTACTCAACTACTTTCATGGATCCTTCATCACATTCTATATAATCTTTATAAATAATGAACAAAAATTTTACTTATTATTGTCTCATATAGATTTATCTAATATCTAACATTATTGTTATCCTTACCTTATCAAATAGAACACTTTTCCCCTGGGTAAGTTACCAGAGAAGCATGTGACTAAAATTGTGATCTTAGAACATGGTAGTTGAAATAAAATAGGTGCATTGAGTGAATTTTATCACTAGAAAAAGTGCAAAAATAATAAAAAGAAATTTGGAGTGGATCATACTCAATTTTCCTTCTTTATGCTCCTAGATAATAAGTCATTTCATATTTATTTGAATCTGTTGTATTCTTGTTTTCAAAAAAAAGACCACAGAAGGTTATTAAGTTAGAGAACTTTTTTCCGTAACTCTTGGTTGTCATATAAATAACATTCTTATGCACTAATAGCTCTTAGATTTCATAGAATTTAATTAACCAATAATTTTAATCATAAAAAATTGAGTTTATTTTGCCTATTCCATTCTCCTAGAATTTATTTAGTACCTAACATATTAAAATTTTAAGTTCAATCATGGAGAATGATGGCAAAGAGTCATATAAGGATGGTGATCAATCGGAGGATTTAAGTGTTGAGTATGAGTGCAGTTCCGATGAAAGTGATAATATGGTGGATGTAACTGTAAATGAAGCAAAGGCAGATATGATTAATGTTGATGGTTTTGAAAAGTTGATAACTGATTTGACCATCGAAGACATATGGGGACTGGTGTTTGATACAAAATCTCAAGTTTGTGAATTTTATGCCAAATATGCCCAGTGCTAGGATTTGTGTCCCGAAAAGACTTGAAGACTGTGGATGCTAATGACAACATTAATACAAGACAATTGGTTTGCAATAAAGCAGGAGAAAGACATTGGAAGCACCTTAAAAGGGACAATTGACAAAGGGAGCATAGGACAATTACTCGTGTCAACTGCAAGGCGAGGATTCATTTCATTCGTCACTATAGAACGGGTAAGTGGAAAGTCAGTGTCTTTGAGAGTGAACACAATCATCCACTGTGTCCACCTAAGTACAGACATCTTATTGACGCGAATCGTGGGCTTAATGAGGCCAATAAAACACAAGCAGACAGCTTGCGAGCATGTGGTGTTAAAACTTGCCACATAATGGGTTACATTGTTTCCCAAAAAGGTGGATACGATAAAGTGGGTTTTACCAGCAAAGACTTACATAACCACATTAGTAAGACTAGGGTGGCAAAGTGAAAGACGGTGATGCATTTGCTGCGTTGGCCTATCTATTGTCCAAGGCAGACAGTGACTCGTTATTTCTAGGAAAGTTCACCTTAAAGGATGGTAGGTTGGATAATTTGGTGTGGGCTGATGGAACAAGCGTTGTTGATTACGAATGTTTTGGCGATATACTTGCTTTTGACACCACTTACAAGAAAAATGTCTACAACAAGCCCTTAGTCATATTTTCAGGGACCAACCACCATAGCCAAACAACTATCTTTGGATGCACCCTGCTCTCAGATGAAAGGCCCGAAACTTTCAAGTGGGCACTAAAGGAATTTTTGGAAATCATGTCAGGAAAACTACCCGGAGACGTTGTGACAAATGGAGACCGTGCTATGAGAGAGGCTATCTTAGAAGTATTTTCTGGTATACCACACCGCCTTTGTTCATGGCATCTCCATCGTAATGTGGTACAAAATATAAAAAACAAGCATTTTTGGGACGATTTTAATGTATTATTATATGGACAGTTTACCGTACAAATATTTGAAGAGAGATAGAGCGAGATCATATCCAAATACGGACTTGCCAAGAAGGAATGGGTCTAGGGCATTTATAATGACAAAATGAAGTGGGCTACCACAAATTTGAGGGAGCACTTCTTTGGCCTCATAAGAACTACATCACAGTGTGAGAGAATTCATTCATTATTGAAGAACTATGTTGACAATAAAATCAATCTCCTTGAATTCATGCATAAATTCAATGAAGTACTAAGACATTACCGAAACAACCATCTTACTGTTGACTTTGAAACCTTTTATAAGTTTTTTGTTTTGACTACGTGCTTGGAAAGTTTTGAGAAACAAGCTGCTGAACTTTATACTAGAAATATTTTTAAACTTGTGAAAGATGAGATAGAAGCAGCAGGTGCCTTAAATGTGACTGAATACCCAAACAGTGGAGACATTGTTGAGTACAACACGAGTGAGTATTTTACTCAGCAATGGCAATTTAAAGTATCTTACAATAAAGACAAGGATCTGTTTGCGTGTGAGTGCAGGCTATTTGAGACTCGTGGATTACCGTGCTCCCACATCTTTGGGGTCTTGAAGCATCGGAAAGCAAAATGCGTCCCTACATCTCTTATCTTGAAAAGCTGGACAAGAGAAGCAAAGAGTGATTTTATATGCTCAATTGGCAAGCAAGACTCCGCTGATGATATAGTGCACACACTTAGATGCGGTGCAATGGCCTCAATTTGTTGGAAGCTTTGTGATATTTCTTCAAAAAATTCAGCCGACTATAGGAAAATCTCAAGTGAGTTACTTAAGCTAATTTCGAAGGTGCAAAATAAAAGTGATGCACAAGCGAGGCTTTCCCCCACGTCAGCGCTAATAGGTGATCTAGTTGTTGTTAAGTCAAAAGGTGCTCCAAGAAAGGTTCCGAAAGGCCAAAAAAGGCGAAGATGTTCACATTCTAAGTCAAGAAAGCATTTCATCAGGACATGTCCATTACTAGTCAACGAGGACTCACCTGCTGAATACTCAAATACAGAAGATAAACTAACGGTATTAATATAATGCCTTTTTTAATTAGTTACTTTATGCTTACCTATTATTTCAGTGTCTTTTGTAGAACTATTAAATAATGCAATATTGAGTAATTTTTTATTTGTTTAGCAAGTTGAAGAATGTGATTCTAGCAAGCAGACTCGTTCTCAGGACACAAGATCAGTAGAAAATTCACCCTTGCACAATAATAATAATTTCAAAGTAAGCACTTGCCTATATTATACCATGTATAAAATTTATCATCATTTCAATTTAAATTTGTAACAAATTATTCGCTTAGTGCTTATGTTATTTCTTTTTTTTTCTGTAACAAAAAAATTAAGGCTAGTGAAAGCAAGAAGTTTGTATCTAAATTGACAGCAACACCGAAGATTAGAGCAGCTGGCAGAAAAGGTCGACAGAAGGTAACATTTTGCATATCTAATCATTTATATTAGTGTGTTCAAGAGGGAAAATTAATAAATTATATTGACTTCAGATTGTTTTAATCCAATAGCATAAGTGAAATTGAGAAAATAAGGGAGAGTGAGAGCAAGACTTTCAAAAGTCTTACTTGACTCTAGTTTGTCTTGTTGGTTTTTTTTAATTTTGTATCGCAATTGTTTGAAAATTCTAATTTATGTTCAGACCGAAGAGATCACTGTAACTCAAGAAACATTAAAAGAAAAGACGAACACACCAGAAATAGTAGTGTCGGAAGTTACAGGTACATCCACAACCAAAATACCAGGATTGCCGCAATATCCCATGCATCATTATCCAGTGGTCCATCCTTATCGACGTTATGGTGGAGTCCTCCCCATTCCATTTCATCCTATTCAAAATGGCACGGCGTACTTCAACCTTTATCCTTCGACTGCCGGAATTACATCATATCCTCAGTGTTCCCATGTCTCGCCTTATTCTAGTGGACCCAGTGATACGAATACATGGGTTGGACTTTTGCATGATGTCATCAACAGCAAAAAGCCATAGACTTATAATCTATATATTATACTTTAAATTTTCTCCATTTTTGGTTTGTACTTTGTATTCGTTCGTTTCTATCAATATATTATTATTATTATTATTATTATTATAAAGAAATATTTTATTGTTATAAATGTGACACATTCTTGTACTCATTTCAATATTTCATCATCGCTTTTATTCTCTAATTTTTTGTGACGAAAACAGAACAGAGGGATCTATTCTGAAACAACAAACAGTTGAAATGGGTTCCTCTGAGGAAATGGGTACCTCTGGGAATATGGGTTCCTTTGATGATGCAAGAGTAATCGAAGAATGACCTCTTCTTCAGGTTCCTCTCTTTGTCTCTCTCTCAAGCTTCATATCTTTTTGCCTTGTCTATGATGTTAGTTGCTACTTTGGCTTTTTTGCAGTTTCTTGATCTTATTGTTTTAAGGCATACACTTCAAGTTATACTGATACTTAGTGAAACATAAGAGTTATTCATTAACAGTATTTATGGTAAGAGGATACATTTATAGATAATTATTAAAAAATAGTTTCCATCTTTTTTAAAAAGCCTACACAATAATCTAGAGGATTTAAGAAAAATGATTCAATTTGATTGCAGCTATTACTTTGGGGAATCCTTGGGATATTGATTTCGAACGATTGTCAAAGCTAACTACTAGGGCCCAAGGACTTCAATACCAGGTTACAACATTTGTTCTTAACTACTAGTGAATTAGATGGTGTAGTGAGAATTAGTTACTAATAAAATTGTAAGAATTAGCTGGAATCCAATTAATGATTGTTTCTATGTACAAATTCATCATTCCCCTATTTCATCACGTGAAGAGTGCAAATCATACTAGTGATTCCATACTACATGGTCAATTTCGGATGAAGAAATTGCTTTGATGTTGAAATATTTGATAAAAATCGGAGTGGAGATGAGGACACTGTGATCACTTTGTAAAAAGAGCAAATCATCAATGCCTAAATTATAGAGAAAATTAATGTTGTATGCTTAACTTGTATGAAAAAATAAACCAAATGTATGTTGTACACATGGAAAAGATCATAAGTATTATTGATGATTGAAATTACCAACAAAATTCATGTAATCTATAGGCACATATAATAAAAAACATACCTTATAGCGAATATATAACTAAAACCATAGTACTTAGAACACAACATCATGCATAATCCAAACATATACATGAACTCTAGCAACACTTCAACCACACAAGGGACCAAAACAAGACCCTTTATTCAAAATAAAAGGACACAACAGTAAAGAAAATCAACAAACTGAAGACAATAATAGTAAGTAAACGTGATATCATAATCTTCAATATTCTGAACTGAGCACAAACTTTTCTCATTCTTCTTCCGATTCTGATTCAGCATTCCGAAGCCAATCAATGAATGGTTGAGCCTTCTTCCTTATCTGAGAGTCCTTCTTATTTGGACGAGGTATTGGAAGATCGTTCATTCTATGACTTTGAGACCACTCCAAATCTGATTTCTTCACAGTTTGAATTTGAAGAGCTAGAAGGCCTTTCCACCCTCGAAGCTGGATCATAAGATCATATAATTAGTAGTTATTGATATGAAATTTATGCAATTATATAATATTTTAATATAGCTTCCTCGATATTTAAGAATGACGCGGGTGTGTGGGTTACAAGTTGAATGATAGCTTGTTTTGAAGATGATCATTTTAACATAAAGGTAATATTATGCACTAATCTTTTTCTTCGTTCTTTCTTTTATATTTAGGTAGTTAAGCCTAATGTGTAATTATTCAAATTTTATTAGGTGGATGATGGGATTCGCATGAAGATTGCAGTCTCACTCGTGTCAAAGAATCATAATATGATCAGTTATAAGGTCAAAAGAAATGCCATTGAAAATCTTAATAAGCTGTATGATAATCACCATCGTGATGATTATGAATTCCCACAAGATTAAATTTACAACATAGGATATTTTTTATTATTTTTGTTTTTATTATTTTCTTGTGGGCATATGAACTGTCTAGTGACATACGACATTATATTTTGTTTACGTTTGTGTTGGTATTTGTTTGCCGGATTATTTATGTCTCCATTTGACTAGAGATATAAGTATTATTATTTTTAAGGGTGGGTTTTCTTGACCATTATTATTACTTTTATGTTTTATGATTTTTCCGCTAGTGGTGCTTATTATTATGCCATTTTAACATTATGATTGATTTGATCATAATTAGATAGATTCAGAATCAATACATATTAGCTAATATTAGTATCTTTGATATATGAATTGAGCTCTGTTGGAATTTGAAGTGAAGATTTTTTCTTTTACTTTTGTTTTATCTTATTTATTTATTAGCTCTAAGGGATATTTTTTGCATTTTGATCATTCCCTCTTGATGTGGGAGTTCTAGTGCAAGTGGGGTTTTCCCTTTTTCTGGAGTTTTGAAGTGGAAGTAGGAGTTCGAGTGATTTGGATTATACCCGAGAGAAGGGGCTGGTTGATGCAGCTTTTGTTTAAATAATTAAAAGTTCATTTATGCTCAGTTTTCAATATGCTGCCTGATCAGAGAAAAAAAGTAAAGTTACTCAGCTCATATGTATATTTAGATTCACATGTATGTATCTTAATATGTTTTGTATTTTTTGGGGAGGAATCTAGTGGATGTTGAGGGATAGGGAATGATATGTGTGGTGACTTGCCGAGGTATCTATTGCCTATGTATGAATTTATACTCTTTTGGTGATTGAAATTTAATTTTTTTATACAATCTAGTATTCTATTTTTTCTGTCTTAGTTGTGTACTGGATATGGGGCTTGTGTGTTTGTTTAATAAATAATAATTCCTCTTGCAAATGTTTATGCTTCCTTGCCGTATGCTAGATACTTTAGTTGGATTACAATCTACTTATGTATTTTTCACTGATCTATTATGTTTCACTCAGTAAATCACTATTGCCTGAAACCATTTGCTTTGGCCATTTTGCTCTTTTCTCTCAAAAAAAAAAAAAGAAGCAGCATGGAAGAGGTCAATTGTCAGTATGAAGATAACGTATCCTTATAGGCCAGAATCAACTGAAAAAGATATTGATTGAAAATATCCTTTTATATTTTCCATTCCATCCCCCTTTTTGAGTTAGTTTGGAAAAGTACATTCATATTTTAGGATTTGCAGGCTTAGCTGTAACATCGTTTGCTTCAATTAACTGTATTGACCCTAATAATGTCTTCTAATTTCTACATGTTTTGGTATTTTATTTGTATACAGGCTTTGGACTCCCATAGATGGTGAATTTGATGACTACATCATTAATCCAAAACCTAGTGGCTATCAGGTTAGGCTTTCTTGTTCATACTATTATAAAATTTAAATGATCATCTTGTATGCTAACCATAATAATAGTGCTAATGATTGTATAATTTAAATTTGCAGTCCTTGCACACTGCAGTACAAGGTCCTGATAACTCATCCCTTGAAGTACAAATAAGAACACAGGTGCCAAATGATTTTAAATGGGCTAATTCTTTATACTTTATTTCTTGACATTTTATATTATTGTGTTTACTAGAGGATGCATGAGTATGCTAAACATGGAAATGCTGCACATTGGCTGTATAAGGAAACTGGAAATCCTTTGTCATCAATAGACATCATGGATGAACCTGAAACAGAAGAATCCTATTTCTCCAAGGATATAGAAGATGGGAATTCTTCGGATATTTTGTTAAAGTAAATATAGGTCATTGAAGCCTGGACATCAAGTCCTCAAGGTAGAAGGAAGTCACTTACTTGCTGCTGTAATCATGAGGTACATAACACTACGCTGTGTTAAAAAGCTGACAATACTATTTGTGGCTCATAAATTTTCACCACCTTTTCAGTGTTAAAAAGGATGAAAGAGAATTGTTAGTTGCTGTCAGCTTTGGGCTTGCAGCTTCTGAAGCAGTAGCTGACAGAAGATCTTCTTTCCAGATTAAGCGATGGGAAGCTTATGCACAACAAATTGATGAGAAAGAGGAGGCCCGTGATGAAGATGATGATGGTGATGATGATGTTCAGTGGCAAACGGATACATCTATTGATGCTGCTCGTCAACGTATCCAAGAACAGTTAAGTGCTGTGACTGCTGATATGGTCATGCTCTCGACAAATGAACCAGAGAAGAAGAAGAAGACAGAAAGCAAGGGTTCTGAGAATGGTGACACTGTGAACTATGCAACTGTGGTCAGGAAAGTGAAAGCATATTTGAAAAAAGGTGTTGCAGCGAAGGAATTGCAGTCACATATTGCTGCATTTCCTGTATCTGCTCAGGAGAAGATGAATGCACTTCTTGAAGGATTATTTGATGGTGTCGAAAAAGCGTTTGGAAAAGAAGCTACCAAGAGGAAGAATCACCTTGCTGCTGCAGTTCCTGGAGATGACGAGGGTTTGCAGCTGTTATTGCTCAATGCTGTTGAGGAGTTCTGTTACAAGAAAGGTAGCAATGCATTGAATGAGGTTGCACTTATTCTGAAAGCCCTATATGATGTTGATTTGGTGGAGGAAGAGCACGTCGTGCATTGGTATTCAAAGGGACTGAAGGGTGATAAGAAGGACTCTCAGATATGGAAGAATGCTCAACCATTCATTGATTGGCTTCGGAATGCTGAATCAGAATCGGAGGAAGATGAGAAAAGTTTGTGCTCAGTTCAGAATATTGAAGATTATGATATCACGTTTACTTACTGTTATTGTCCTCAGTTTGATGTATTTTCTTTACTGTTGTATCCTTTTATTTTGAATAAAGGGTCTTGTTTTGGCCCCTTGTGTAGTTGAAGTGTTGCTAGAGTTCATATATGTATCTGGATTATGCATGATGTTATGTTCTAAGTACTATGGTTTTAGTTATATATTCACTATAAGGTATGTTTCTGATTATATGTGCCCGTAGATTACATGAATTTTGTTGGTAAGGAGGATGGTGATGTTGTGGCGATGGAGGGAGAGGCGTTTGGCCACTTCAACCGTTGAAACTATGTGGCCTATGCTCGGAGCTGCATACAACACTATTCTTTCTTCCATCTTTCTCTTTCTTTCTTTCTCTCTCTCACACACACTCACTCCTCAACTATCTATATTGTTCATATTTGTTGACTTGACTTTTAGTGGTAGAAAGAAGGCTTATAATCATATATGCATGTTAAATGGTTAGGTGAGTAACAGATTGATTATTAACCGACATAAGAATATGCTTTTAAAATCCCATTGTATTCGATATTCATTTGCTTCTTTCTTATAGTTACTTTACAAGACGCACTTTGCTAAATTATGCAAAAGAATCTCAGCTTAACTTGTCACCATTGTAATTGGGACACTAAAATATACATCAACTTATATAATCAGTCTTCACTCATAACTTGGCTTTCAAAATGGTAATCAAGGAGATCCATGCCACCTCCTTACTGTTTCTTTGGTGAGGGTAACCAAGCTAATGCCTGTTTGCAGTTTCCACAGCCAAATGGTTTTCTCTCCTATTTCGATTCACTTCCTTCCGATGGTTAATCTCTTTCCTGCAAAATATCAAATGCACCATGAATATCTTCGGCTAAAATAATTCTTATAATTTCATTCAGTATCACATGAAAAAGGTATTTAAACATTATCCAATTGCAGTAGTAGCCAAGTATCATACCACTAAATGGAATTAACAACATAGATCAAATGGCATAACAATTATGTTCAAACCACAGAAAGAAAAATTCGCTTATGATCATCTAGATCTCCTCTAGTAAGAAAAAAATTTAAAGAAAGAATATGTATATATATACTCGGCAACTAAATATGTTTGATCAAACATTCACGAACACACATGGCAATGAAGAAAGATTTATAAACCTAAACTCAAGTCTTGACATCTACAGAAATATGCTGCAGCACTACAACATTTTAACTGACTAACATACATAGTTTGCGTAACAAAAATAATCTGCAAGTATTTTATGTGCTGAAATGAGAAACCCAGCTTTAGTGATAGGTAGGGAAACAGAAATTAAAGTATAAACAAGTATTAGATAATAAGTTAACCTGAGACAATGTCATAGTGCATCATAATGAAGAAGACCAGCAATTCTCCGCTTCCTCTCTCTATTGCAATCTCCACCGCGTTTAACCACTGGTAATTGCTTAATGCCCTTTGCTTCCATTAACTTCTTGGCCACATCCAAACTGGTATTGGGATAACAGGTTAGAAGTCCACGCTCTCGTCCACGATAGGTCATGCCCCGAGTACAAACAGAGGAAACTAAGCATGTATTTTCCTGTCAAATATTTAATTTGAAATATTATTTGAGACAAGACTAACCAACAGGTATTGTAGACAGTATAACTGGGATTTTTCAAGAATAAATCAATTGACATTTTTATCACAGTAGTATAACAGGAAGATCCAGGCATGAATTTCACTAATGTATTTTTTCATCACTGCATTTAAAACCCATTCATCAAAGCTTTAATATATCATTTTAGCAATTGTATCCCTACCGAACCAAAACATAGAAACCATTTGTGTTATGATTTTATTCTGAAATTGGAACCCTCACTTATTTTCTATTATCATGTATTGTAAAATGAAAGAATAGGGGGGAAAATATACTAATCCCAGAATAATTTGCAGAATGATTTTTAAATATATAAAGAGCAGAAGAACTTTCTACATACATCCACAAATCCTGAATCCCTCATAGAAGTGTCACTAGACTTCTCGGGAAGACACCTTCGATGTCACCATATGTCAGTATTCCTTCCAGAAAACCTTCTTGACCGACCACTAGCACACAGTTCTGGTGGCCATCATGAATGCATTGGATTGCATCTTTCAGGGTTGCAGATGATGAAACCTTCAGATAGCTGCCAGACATGGCCTGAGAAACCTGAAATGAGCAATAATGACATTAATGAAGGCATAAAGTTGATGGACAAAAAAAGGATCACATGTCAGCATTCTGCTGGATAGTTAACAAGAGAAGGATTATTTTTATTGATTAAAAGCTTTTATCAACCTTAAGATTTTTGAGATGAAGTTTCTTGTCAATTGCTTCATGATCAGCAGCATCACTAACAACAGAGAGTTCTAAACCATCAGCAGCATTTGCCTGTCTCCAGTTACCTTCATTTTCATCAGCAGGTGAAACTAGAGAATATCCTTTAGGTGAGTTTCTTGTATCAAATTTATTGTCAATTTCCTTCTTCCGGTTTGTCACAGAGGGAACCCATATTGCTAATCCAACAGCCCCTAGGTACAAAGTTTACAGTAACACAGTACGACAACTGTAATCAATAAGAATTACAATAGGACAAAGTACTCCCTTTATAATAAAAATATTATGTAAAATCAATAAAATATTATGCCATAGAGAAACAATTTTCTTCTGCCTTGCTTTAACATAAGATACAGGGAAACAACCAATGAGAAAATGAGCATGTAAGAATATACCAAACATCTTCTCTTGTTCAGTCGAGGTAAAAGAATGCAGTTTGCAAATTTTTCATTTTGTTAAACATAAGAATAGGAGAACAGCAGAAAACTGCACATGTAACTAACTTGCAAGACATAAAATAAACATTTAAAAAAAGGGAGTTACTATTGATAGAACCAACTAACCTCTTCAGCTAACACTTCATTGTTTTTCATTGCATTGAGCCAAAAACCAGGTACTCCTTTTTCTACAAAACCAAATCAAAATGTTATCAGTGAATGAATTGAAATGCTATTTAAAGAAAAGATGTGATCTTGTAATTAGTACATTCATCCTCTTCAGCACCTGTAGTTTTCTCCTCTGCTATTCCTTCAACTTCAGTGACACCATTAACTATCTCAAAGCGCTGCATCCATTAAGAAATGGTTGAGGGATACAGATTCTTTTTCCTTTTTTGGTAAAAGGATTACATAAAATAGAATGTAATCACATAAAACGGCTCCGCAGATCACAGTGTATTAAGACCCGCAGGTTCCTATCAAAATGTGAAACAAATGAACATTCTTGCTCTTGGTCCAATCATAAGACTGGCTGTATTTTCCTTTTGTCAATTGGGGTTTTGGCTTGTTTGCTTTTATTTGATCCAAATACCCAAATGGGGTATATGTTTAGTTTACAATTTTTTATTTTAATTCATTCAGAGGAAACAAGCTATCAGTTGAAGTATATCATGCAAAAACAAACTGAAATCATGAAGCAATGTACAATATGAAAACTGTAGAGATAAATATAATAGGGGGTGTTTGAGCAAGACAGCAACAAATTGTAAGCCTGGTCATATGAAAGCTGTAACATACACAAGTAGTGCATAGAAAACATAATAGGGGGTGTTTGAGAAAGCCAGCAACAAATTCAAGGTTCGATGATAATCAGTAACAAATTCAACTCTGATGATTTTTAGCAAAGAAAAAAAAAATTAAACTCGGTGATTATTCAGCAAGACAGCAACAAATTCAAGATTCAATCACTAACAAATTTATTGATTACCAATTCAATATCATCTCAAAATACAGGGAGAAGGGAATCTAGGAAAGGGAGAACAGGGGAAGTGATGATGCATGGACTTACCAAGTGCGACTGGGTGACGAAGAGGACCCGACCCCAAAAGAGGACGAGCGACGAAGCAAGTGACGACCCTACGACGGTCCACGATCCACGGTGACTCGCGACGACGAGTAATTGAAACCAGAAGACGACGAGCGACAATGATCCGACGAGTGCTTCTATCGCCGGTGAGGAGGAGCCCAGGGAAGGCCGCGAGACGTTGAAACGCCGGCGACGAGAGGAGAGGAGCAACGAGACGCCGGTGAGTGTGAACGAGTAGAGACTCTAGTGAGACCGAGAGACTCTAGTGGCAGTGAGAGAGAAGAGAGAGTTTGAGTCTCAGAATTGGGAATGAGAGAGACGTTCTTTTTTTTTCTCAATTTTTAAGATGATATTTTTTTGGTATGAACAATTAGAGATGATGGTTGCGTGAGAACCCAACAAACAAAGAACAAAGTGATTTTGTTTAGTACTTTTTAAAATTATTTAATTTTTTGGTATGAATAATTGATTAGGATTTATGAAGAGATAAATGATTTTGTTAAATGTATTTTTGTTTTTATTTTTTAGATTATTTAAATTTTAAATTATAAAATTAAACAATTTAATTAATCTAAAAAAAATTTTAATATAATATATATTTGAAAAAGAAAAAATTAAATGCTGATGTGGAAAATAAATTTCATATACTTTATTATAACTTGTTCATATTATAAATGTATCGGTAGGTATGAACCGTAACAAACGCCTTATTTTTGTGATATTCTTTATTATTGACCCTAAAAGAACTCGCTCACAATAGCAACTTCTATTTCCAATCAACCATAATAATAAAAAACACAAAGCAAGAAAACGAAAAAAAGATGCATGAATCATCATCAACGATGAGAAACAAAAACATCGTACTGAACAAGAGTATCCCCAGAAACCGCATCAAATTTCAAAGTCCTCAACTCAGCATACCCTTTTGCAAACCTAAAAACCCCACTTCCACCAACAACAGGAATCTCCCTCACTTTATTCAAAGCAACGTTCCTTCCAACAATATCAATGGTGCTTCCATTGTACCTCCCTTCATAGAATACAAAGCTTTCCACCATTAAAAGATCAAGCTCGGTTTCCGAAACCGAGACATAGAAGCCCTGAGCTCTTCCAATAACCTTGGAGGTTAAGTTTGGGCCTATGGTCAAAACATTGTCTATTACCCTAACCAAGCCAAAGCTGGAACTTGTGTTGAACTTTGGAATTGGTTGAACTATTGGGATTGAAGTTGCGTTTGGTCCTCCAACTATGTCTTGCCAATAGAATTTGAAGTGGGATAGTGTTGGTTCTTTGTCTTGGCCGAGTAATTTTTGGTCGATAGGGTTTCCGAAAGCGGGTTCAGCTTCTATGGTGGCTGAGGAAGTGAAGGTGTAGAAAGAGAGGAGAAGAAAGAAGAAGAGAGTGAGGGTTTTTTGGGGGGTCATCTTTTTTTCTGTTTTATTATAGTGTATAGTTCTATTGATTGATATACTAGTAGTAGTAATGGTGGGGTGAGGAGAGTATAGGAGGAGGAATAAGAGGAAGAATTTATAAGCAATAGATTTAGGAGGAATTTAGGAGACCAAGTGAGTTGATGAGTTGAAGAATTTGACCTAATATTTGAGTATGTTTTAAATTTATACCAAAATGTTTGATAACAAAAAAATTAATAAAAAATAATCATAATTTATTTTATTTAATATTTATTAATAATTATGATAATTAATTAATGATAAATAAGATAACTTTATTTTTTTGTTTTTCTAGCATTACAAAATTTATATAGGATGTGTATGAAAAAATTGGTGTTGGTGATTTGCTCCCCAAAATCACTATTCACATTTCATAGGGGAATAACACGAAGGAGATGGAGTATATGAAAGCACGCATATGAACCATTGGACCATTTTGTAGAATTTTACTGATTTGGAAACCATATTCATCAATTCTTTTAGCCTTAAAATAATAATGATAAGTTAACAAAAATGAATTAACTAAAAAAGAATGACAAACTTAATGTATGATAAAACATCACATTCATCAAGTTAATTAAATTTCAAGTTTTGACAAACTAGTATACTATATTTTGTTTTTAGAGTTGAAACCATTCAGTTTCAAATAGATGATTACCTCACAAAGTATTAAAATAGTGTTTTTTATTTTTGTTTTTTGTTTATGTTTTATTTATTTGTCTTTCTCTATGCCAACGGTTTTGTTTTTCTTCCTATCACACATGCCCAAACTAAACCATATGGTGAACCAAAAGGATTTTTTTTTTTAATATTTGCTTTCAGCAGTATATGTTGTTATATATTGTGAATTGTTGTACTTGTATTATTATAATTATTAATTGTAATTTAGCCTAAATCTCACATAAGACATTCTAGTAAGATATAAATATTTTAAAAATATTATTCGTACACTAAAATCAATTATAATATATTTGTGTATAAATATATGTGTGATTTAATTTATTTTTAATATATATTTATATTTTAACATATATTTTATATTTGTAGTTGACTTTGATAACTGATTTTAGTGTATAAATAACATAATCATAAATATTTATACATTGGAGTGTCATCTATATGAACAAAAGAAAATTCAAGTGGCACTCTTGGGCTGAATATAGCAAAGCGAACTAGAGACAGAAATATTATAGGTATACAATTATAGTTATAATGATAATAAAAAATAATATTATTATCTTATAATATAATATATCATAAAATAATTGTTTACTAAAAAAATAAAATTATAAAATAATTAGCTATGCCAAATAAGTTCAAAGCAAAGGTAAAATTTTTGCTACAAGTTTGTTAGGCATTAATCTTACTTCATTTCAATCACATAAGCGATTCGGAGATAGATGAATAATTGATCAAAATGCACCTTTTTTCAAGTGCTTGAAGTCGTCGTGATTTTATTCTCTTTTTTATTGGATGAATTTAAGAATATTTTTGCTAAAATATTTTCAATACTAAAAGTGTCATCTTTTTTTAAGTTTAAACATTACAAGACCTAAACATAGGAAATATATTATCCTTATTAGAATAAAATCAACTCGATACAAAATTTGTAAGAACTTTATCAATGTAAAAGGTTTATTTTTCCATTACTTCCATATCCATTAATTTTTACAAACTGAAAATTCAGATTTTGTATTTACAAAGAAGCTAATATACCTCACGAATTAATAATAAAAAAGCTAATATACCATAGACGACGTGAGACACGGCGGCGACAGCCCAACAGCGCGGAACTAAGCGGTGAAAGCGGGATAAGACGAGAAACGAGTGATAACAGGATGACGCGAAGCAGGAGAACACGCAACAAAAATAGGTTGGAGAAGTAACCAATGAGTAAGGAGAGAGAGAAGATGACACAGAGAATTGATTTTTTTGGGTGGGTTAAGATAAAAAACAAGAACAAACATAGATAACAAATTTTTTTAATTGAAATTATTTTTAAGGTTAATTGATTTTTTTTTTTGAAATAATTTGATGATTTGAATTTTATTTAAATTGTTATTGAAAAAGGATATTTATGTGATAGAAATAAAAAATATTATTTAATCATTTAAAAAAATAATTAAAAGAATATATTTATCTTTTTATAATTATTAATAGAGATATTTTTGTATATATAGTAATATAACATTTTCTTAAGAAAATAAAAAATAAATTTTTTTTAAATTTTATTTTATTTAAGTTTTTGTCTGTCCACCGTATATTATTAAAACAAAAAGACTAATTCTACCTTTCTTGTCGTAATTTTTTTTTTCTTCTTCTGTAGAACCTGAATTGAAACTCTTTAACATTTCCTTTTCGATTAACAATAAAACAGGTAGAATAATGTTAAGAAAAAAAAATTAACTAGTCTTGCGGAGGAAATATTTTTAAACAATGTTAGGGCCAACAATTTTTGTGATTATTAGCTATCAATTAGCCATCAATGATGATTTGATGGTGTGAGATTTCATCCAATGACTCACCTTTCTCTGCTGGTTACATGCTGACCAAAATTCAATAAAACTGCTTGCCCTAAACTTTTCCAATATTTTTTCATAGATGAGAGAATCATCAATTAATATTAGTAAGTCTTAATCATACAACCATCAAAGACCAAATTAAAAACATTGGTGTAGTACAGTAGTAGTGTAGTAAACTTTAAAATAAAATAATAACTAAAATTACGACAGTGTGCAATTATTCCTTCATAGTATTTTTATTGCAATAATGCGATACACGATATACTAAATCATGAACAAACAAATTAAATATTACAACAATCTTTCCCCCTCTTAAGTCTTTAATCCATGACCAATCATGAGTATACAATGGGATCTAACATGCATTCTGAGGCGGTTTTATAATTACTTTCCGCTTTTATTGTACAAATTTAAAAATAGGAAATTTTTTATAAAATTTAATTTTAATGTAGGTTAATAGTTATTTCATTAAATTATAGGTTTAGATCACGTGGTGAAAATTTCACAATTAAGATTTTTCAGAAACACTAGCAGAACACTCAAAAAACTCTAGTAACAAAGCACGCATTTTTTTACACTTATCTTATTTAATTTGCAAACAACATAAATAACATAATTTTATTTATTCTCATTTCTAGTGACAAGGAGTAAGTAATAGAGTACACAAATGTGAAAAAAAATTAAAGAGAATTATTAGGAAATTATCAAAATTTTTTGTTTTTGGCCATCGCTTAATCATCAACTTAATTCTATTAATTTAATTTCTTTAATCTAATAATCCAACAACATACTTTATCATATACTTTAAAAAAACATAGAAAAACAATACTTATACTAAACAATAGGTTAAAAAAAGAATATTTAATTAATTTTAAAAATAAAATTTTTAATAATCATAATATCAGAACTTAACCTAATTCTATTTTCACTCCCACTCATCCTACAAATCCTAATCTCTTTCAGCATAGTTCGTCGCGCCTCCACCCTATTCTTCTTCTTCTTTGCATCGGTGTCGCCTCTTCCTAGCTCTCTCGTATCGTCATCCTCCACCGCACCACGTCCAACGTCGCCTCTTCCTCCCTCGTGTTGCCATCCTCCATCATGCCGCGCCCCCGCCCTCGAGTCACCCTATTCAAAGAAACATCCAATCCATTATTAAAGAAACATCGAAAAACATAAAAAGAAACATCCATTATCACTATGAGTCGACCAGACGAGCAGCTGCATTGATTGTTTAAATGGTGCGACGCAGGGAAGGTTCGAAACGATTGCCGGTGTTGCTTTTGGGGAGCACAGACGTGATCAAACGCAGGGGAAAAGAGGACCAACTTCTTTGTTCAGAACATGCGGCGGTGATGATTGCAGGGAGAACAGTCGAGGCGCGATGGAGGTGAGAAGAAGGCGTGCAACGGCAGCATCGCTTGCAGAGAGAACAGGAACGACATGACGCATGGGAGAAGAAAATGCAACAACAACGTCAAGAGCAGGAGCAATGCAACACGGGGGAGAAGAAGGTACAGTGGTAGCGTCGGTTGCAAGGAGCACAGGAACGAAATAATATATGGAAGAAGAAGGTGCAACGGCTGCGAACGCATTGCTTCTTCAGACAGTGGCAGCAACAGCGAAGTGCATTGATGACGGCACGACCAAGAAAAGGGAGTGAAGCGACTACGTTAAAAAAAGAAAAAGGTGGTGTCGTAAAAGGTGAAAGGCTAGAGTTGTGGGAGTATAAATGGGGTGGGATGTTTTTTATTTTAATGGGTCTGAGATACAATCCATTGTTACGTTATTCGCATCTTCCTTGTTTACTCTACTTTTAAATGTTAATAACTAAATTGATGACTAAAAACAATAAATTTTGATGTTCTTCTGACATTTCACTTGTTTATTTTCTTAACCTTTTGCATTGCAACACAACGGCACCAATAGCAATACCAACTGTCATAAGTGCAACCAAAATCTAATCCTTGGTTAGCATCAATAATGATAAACATAAACATCGTACTGAACCGCAGTATCAAGAGTCTTAGGATCCGAAGATATAGTCCTCAATTCAGCATACCCTTTAGCAAACCTAAAATGCCCGCTGCCACCAACAACATCCAACTCCCTAACTACCTTACTGAAGATCGGATTCCTTCCCATGGCGGTTATGGAGCTTCCATGGTACCTTCCCTCGTAGAACACAATATTCTCAATCATCAGAAGATCGATCTCGGTTTCCGATGCCGAGACATAGACACCCTGAGCTCTTCCAACAACCTTGGAGCTCATATTCGGTCCTATGGTCAAAGCTATGTCTATGGCTCTAATTGAACCAAATTTTGCGGTGGTGTTGTATTTTGGAACTGGTGAAACTATTTCGATTGATGTTGCTTTTGGTCCTGAAAATTTCTCTTGCCAATAGAATCTGAAGTGGGATAAGGTTTGTTCTTTGTGTAGGTTAAGTGATTTGGGTTCTATGGAGTTGTCAAGAAAGGTGGCTGAAGAAGTGAAGATGATAAGGAATAAGAAGAGGGTGATGAGGTTCTTTTGGGCGATCATGGTTTCTTATTTGTTCTTGGATTTTATTTTTGAGTTATATTTCTACTTTGTTCTTCTATTATTTATATAGTACTTGCGCGTCAAGTGGAAGGAGAAATATTCACAACTATCACTTCATACGAAAATAACTATATCTAGATTTTTACCAAAAATTAAATACATACATAGTAATACAACTTTATCCAACTTTTTGCCTCTAATTAAATTGGTTTGAATAAATCTACTATTAATGCAATAAATTCACAATTACGAATAGTATTTTGGGAAATTGAATATTCATAAAAATATTTATTTAGTAATAAAATTCATAAATAATTAAATAATTTTTGCTTGACATATTTCAAATCTTATTATGTATTATTTATTTATTTTATTTGTTTGTATAAAACTAGTCATTTTAAATTTTGAATACAAGATACTTGTCGTCAAATTAATATAAATAAACACTCAATGAAGAATATCATTAGAAAAAAATTAGAATTGGTTAGAGAATCAATTAGAAATGAAGCAAATTCAAGTCAATTAGTTAAAAAATAAGTTCGCTATAAAAAAAATAATAAACAACTTCCTACTATCCTAAAATTTTTCAAAAATTTATAATATAACATTAATATCTAATTAATAAAAAATAATTAATAAAAAATAAATAATATTAAATGACTAATAAATATTATAATTTTTTGTGTGACTATCAATAATTTACACATTTATTAATATTTTAAATAATAAAAAATATATAATTTGTATCTATATTTTTTAAAATTTTATAGTCATATTTTTTAAAATTTATATGCATAAATTAATAAAATTTATTTATTAAAAATAATTTAATATTTATACAAATCAAAGGATAACAAAAAAAATTAAAAATTACTGCCACAAAGAGTTTCTCATAAAAAAATTATAATAAAAATAACTGCAAAATATATATAAACAAATATTTAATAAATCGATTGAACTAGCAACGGTTTGACCGGCTCAGCCGTTTTGCAATTAAGAAATCTGTTGCTACCTTCCCCTTCCGCCAGCGTCGCTGCCGCCGCCGTCGCTACTCTGTTGAGTCCGTTCAACTCCTGCGCCGCCGCCATTCTCCATTTCTCTTCCTACATCGCTACTCCCCTTCGTTGCCGCCAGCGTCTCTGCTCGCCTCTCCGGCCGCTTCTCCTTCGTCCCTGGTAAGACTCACTGCTCTCTCATTTGTTTCGTGAATTTGATTTTATCCTAATTAATAATAAGTTTCTGATAATGTAATTTTTTTTATATTTTAAAATTCTATTTTGCTTCATGAATTTCAGAATTTGATTTTGATTTTGTGATGTTGTTACTTTTTGGCTGTTGTTGTTTGTTAATAATTAATACATGCCGTTCTGATTGCTTTGGATGTTTAACTTGTTGGTTGTTCTGTTTGTTAATCATGTTAGCTATTATTGTATTTTCATTTTTCACCATATATCCCTTTCTGCCATGCTGTGTTCATGTCATTCCTCCCTCGCAGTCCAAGAAACTCCCATGAACATGTACTGATGTAGTGCGTGGTTTATCATTAATTAGAGATTTTTTATTTTGATGTGTTGAACTTGAATGTGAAACTTTAGGGATGAAATAACAAATTATTATGTGAGCATGTGATTTTTTTAATTTTATTGTTATTGAATCACTGAATTTATATATTTAATTAAACCAGTTTGATTTCACTGCCGAATCTGTTCTCACAAGTCACAACCTTGTGATTGACACATGGCTTCATGGCAAACGAAAACCCTCCAGGGCTCCAGGCACCGATAGATCATAATCCAGTTGCATCAAGGAGACTGAAGAAGGATAACAATGGCGCTAAGAACTCAATTCTTCACTCTCACTCTCCAAATCCCATTTCATTCATCATCATCATCTTTCTCTGTCACCATTCCCGGCAAAACCAGCACCCATTCACTCCTCTCTTTGTGGCGCCCTCTTTCCTATTCAACAACCTCCTCCTCTGCAGCTGCCATCCCCCCTTCACCTCCACCTGCACTCCTCCGAATGGTGCTGTTCGTTCCACCGGGAGTGGAGCCCCATGAAGTCAACGAGTCAATGGTGCTTCCGGGATCCAACATTATAATCGGACCCTATGCAGGCGATGCTCGCATTAAGGGTGGGGAGTTCGTAAAGAGCAGTGTGTCACGGCCTTGGACACACTTCAACGCTACCGTGCCGGCACTCGGACTTACTCAACCTCTTGAGCTAAGACCAAGTCAGCCTAACCCTCAATACTTAGCAAGAAAGCTAAGAATACAAGAGAACACAAGAGAAAGGAAGCTTTGGTGGAAGAACACTTTATTGCTCAAGTGTTGGTTACAAATGATTCACACCCACCCAAACTCTAACTCTTACCCCTATTTATAGCCATCCACCTCCTCAATGGATGGTTAGGATTAAATCTAATCAACGGTCCAGATTAATCATCCAGAACCTTCTTTACAAATATCTATCCTACCACAACTCTCTAAATATTTCTAGATTATTCCATACCACTCTTTATACTTCTATATACATCTACACTCTTCTAGAATATTCCATGATCTTCTAAAGTCTTCTAGAACCTTCTAGAGTATTCCAGAACCTTCTAGGACATTCTAGAACGTTCCGGAACCATCTAGAGCATTCTCAAACACTCCAAAAAATTATACAAATATTGTTAAATTTAACCTTTTAAAATTTACTGTGACATAACGCTCCATATAGACAATCATTAACAGAAACTATTAGTTAAAAAATGGAAGGATAAACGAAATTGGTGTTATATTTTTAATGGACTAATTTGATTAAAAAAATTATTAGGAAACGAAAATGATAATTGGCCAATTTTTCGATGACCAATTTAACTATTAACTCTATATTAATATTTTAGTTATTATTTATTTATTATGTTAAATATTGAAAAAA
>NC_029773.3:83101045-83102428 GCF_000817695.3 Arachis duranensis | reverse complement strand
GGTATAAAGGTAGCATACTTCGAAAATCGATCC
This sequence comes from Arachis duranensis, assembly GCF_000817695.3. Taxonomy (NCBI): domain Eukaryota; kingdom Viridiplantae; phylum Streptophyta; class Magnoliopsida; order Fabales; family Fabaceae; genus Arachis; species Arachis duranensis. The sequence goes on along the minus strand of NC_029773.3, from coordinate 83,102,395 downwards.
ACTACCACGAGAATAGATCCAAACCCCTCGGACTTCGGTAAGGCATAGATAAAATCTAGAGACACTTTCCCACGATCGCTCTGATGGAGGCAGAGGTTCCAACAACCCGCTTGGTGTCTTATTTTCAATCTTATCTTGTTGGAACACAAGACAAGTATTCACATAGCTCTCCACTTCATCTCTCATTTGAGGCCAATAATAAGAAGATTCAATGAGTGCTAAGGTCCTTTGCTGACCTTGGTGACCAGCCCACTTGGTGTCATGGCATTCTCTTACCAACTTCCTTCTCAGATTTTTCCATTTAGGAACGCATAGTCTTCTCCCTTTTGTGTAGAGAAGGTCGTTTTCTAACCAAAATCTTTTGGTCTTACCTTCTCTAGCCAACTCCACCAACTTCTTGGCTAATGGATCGTGATGCAACCCTTCCTTGATGGTATGCACAATATCTCCTTCAACCATAGAAATGGCCGCCAACTCAGCCTTGCGACTCAGCGCATCTACTGCCACATTAGTCTTGCCTGACTTGTATTCAAATTCGAAATCAAACTCAGCCAAGAAGTCTTGCCACCTAGCTTGTTTGGGGCTTAACTTCTTTTGAGTTTGGAAGTAGCTTGTAGCCACATTGTCTGTCTTGACGATGAAGTGTGAACCAAGCAAATAGTGACGCCAAGTTCTCAGACAATGCACCACCGCGGTCATCTCCTTCTCTTGGACGGTGTATCGCCTCTCTGTATCATTCAACTTGAGACTCTCAAAGGCAATAGGATGTCCTTCTTGCATCAGAACTCCTCCAATAGCATAGTCAGAAGCATCAGCGTGGACTTCAAACACCTTTGAGTAGTCGGATAGTGCTAGTACTGATCCTTCTATGATAGCAGCCTTCAACTCATCAAAAGCCTTTTGATACTCTTTTGACCATTCCCAAGAGCGATTGTTCTTGAGAAGATCAGTTAATGGTGCAGCCTTGGCGGAGTATCCCTTGATAAACCTCCGATAGTAATTAGCCAACCCAAGGAATGACCTCAATTCAGATACCTTGTTTGGAGGTTCCCACTCTTTGATAGCCTTCACTTTTCCTTGATCCATGCAGAGAGTTCCATCTTTAATGATGTGTCCCAAGAAGTGGACTTCGTCCCTTGCAAAGGAACACTTTTCCTTCTTCACATATAGGTTATTCTCTCGCAAGATCTTGAACACGGTTCGTAAGTTTTCTACATGTTCCTCCAAAGTATTGCTATAGACAACAATGTCATCCAAGTAGACCACTACAAACCGATCAAGGTAAGGTCGAAAGATCTCATTCATCAAGGTACAGAAGGTCGCAGGAGCATTGGTCAAGCCAAAAGGCAT
>NC_029773.3:83072371-83099136 GCF_000817695.3 Arachis duranensis | reverse complement strand
CCTCCCCATTGAGAAGGAATAGCATTCCTTCCCCTTTGAGACTCAATATGCTCCATGGTGATACTAGAAGCCATACCCACAAATCACTTGTGCTCCCTCTCGAACCTTGCTCGGATACCAAATTGTCACGGCCTTGGACACACTCCAACGCTACCGTGCCGGCACTCGGACTTACTCAACCTCTTGAGCTAAGACCAAGTCAGCCTAACCCTCAATACTTAGCAAGAAAGCTAAGAATACAAGAGAACACAAGAGAAAGGAAGCTTTGGTGGAAGAACACTTTATTGCTCAAGTGTTGGTTACAAATGATTCACACCCACCCAAACTCTAACTCTTACCCCTATTTATAGCCATCCACCTCCTCAATGGATGGTTAGGATTAAATCTAATCAACGGTCCAGATTAATCATCCAGAACCTTCTTTACAAATATCTATCCTACCACAACTCTCTAAATGTTTCTAGATTATTCCATACCACTCTTTATACTTCTATATACATCTACACTCTTCTAGAATATTCCATGATCTTCTAAAGTCTTCTAGAACCTTCTAGAGTATTCCAGAACCTTCTAGGACATTCTAGAACGTTCCGGAATCATCTAGAGTATTCTCAAACACTCCAGAAAACTATACAAACACTGTTAAATATAACCTTCTAAAAATTTACCGTGACAAGTGGCAGGGCCAAGGACTGCCCCAAAGATGACCGACCTGAATTCGCCATATTAGGTCGCTCCAATGTTGGCAAGTCTTCTCTTATTAATGCCCTTGTTCACAAGAAAGAAATTGCCCTCACCTCTAAGAAACCAGGTCTTATTAATGCCCTTGTTCACAAGTCGTCTTCTTCTTCTTCTTCTTATATGTGATGTGTAGATTTAATTTGGTTTGTTGCACTTATAGGGAAGACTCAGCTTATCAATCACTTCTTGGTCAACAAAAGCATTACTCAATGTGGATTTGCCTGGTTATGGGTCAGTCACTCACTCACAGCATTACTCAATGTGTTCTAGTTTCTCTTTATGCTCCTTTATTGTGTATGTGTCTGCAATTTCAATTATTATGAAATCAAATGTGTTTATATAATATAGTACTATTTCTAAGGTGTACTTGCTAATTATAGTTGTTTCTGTTATTCGTTTTCACTGAGGGGCAAATTAACGAATTCAACACGGCAACATTATTAACTACATGTTATTAGTGTAAATTTTGCAAAGCTGATTCATTTTCCTTATTTGCTCCATAAAGGTCTCATTTGTGGGGGGAGGAGGATATTCATTTATTCTAAAACAGTGGAGCTAAGCTAGGTATCCTCCTTGCCTGACATGGTTAATAATAATTAAAGCTTCTCTAAATACTTTCGGTAGTTATGTTGCTCAACGGGCTTGCCATGTTTTCTTCAATCCATGTCCTTTTTTCCCCGTTGAGGTTCCTTTTAGGGTTGAAGGGGATTGAGCACTGTTGATTGGTGATATTGCTATTAATTAGTTTGATGGAAAAGTTTTCCTCATGTGTTTGAGTATTATGCAGCTTTGCTAAAGCGCCCGAAGCTGCTAAAATGGACTGGTGCTCGTTCACCAAGGGGTACTTTTTGAATAGAGATACCCTGGTGGCTGTCTTGCTTCTCATTGATGCAAGTGTTCCACCTCAAAAGATCGACCTGGACTGTGCGAATTGGCTCGGACGCAATAATGTATGATGCTTTTTTCATATTGAGCCCCGAAATTAATGCTGTTATATGTTGAGATTCTGAAACCTAAGTCCAAATATCATTAATGGTTAAAGCTCCATGGATTTCAGATACCAATCACTTTTGTTTTCACAAAATGTGACAAAATGAAGGTGGCAAAGGGAAAAAGGCCTGATGAGAACACAAGGGATTTTCAAGAAATAATCAGGCAAAACTACAAGATACATCCCCCTTGGATCATGACTAGCAGTGTATCTGGAATGGGCAGGGATGAGCTTCTCTTGCACATGTCACAGCTGAGAAACTACTGGGATCAGTAGAAGGAATTCTCAAATAGTCAAATCCAAATACACGTAACGCTCTACAAGAACATGCATGAGCAAGTTGAAATCACAGGAAAAGTTGCAACTTCACAGATGAATCGCGTGGAAAAGCTATGGGGTTCAATTATATACCCATGGTATTTCAGCTGGATCTTTGTTCTCCTTGAGCTGCAGCCTTATTTATGTTGACCATATATTACATGGGATCCAGCTTGAGTTGTTGCATGGTACTGGATCTTTATACGATGATTCGTTAAGTGTAGTCCTACACTCCTGCTAAATGTTTATAGGACTAGAAAATTGCAGGGAAATGCCATTTCTTTGGCTTTTATCTATGTTAGACTCTGCAACTTTTGCAATAGCTAAAGAATGTAGATGTTTTGATGTATTTTTTGAGGCAGAGATAAACAAAGCTATTGGAACTCAACAGCAGCAATAGCAATAGCCAAGGTTGTCAAACTCGCGAGTCTAAGTAAACTCGTGGAGCTGACCTAGACTCGATTCGCGAGTTAACTTGTAGACTCGTACGAATTCACTTGTTATGAAGTTTATATATATATATATATACATTAAAATAATTGCATACATTATAACAAATACTTTAAAATACACATTCAAATCTGATGGTAATCAGTGGCTAAGAGAAGGAGGGGTTGAATCTTAGTCCTTTTTTGCTTAGTAACACTTGCTGTCTTTTAGAATGCTTTGAAGAGATAGTTTTGCTTTTTGTATCGTACCTAGCCAATAGACATTTTCTTTTTGTCTCGAAACCAGGCAAGAGATATTTTTCAGTTTTGTCTCCTATCCAGCAGAAACAGAAATGGAGTAGAGGAGAGAGAGAATCACACCAAGAAATATCCTGGTTCAGCCGCTAAGTGCAATGCAGCCTACATCCAATCTCCATCACAACAATGATGGAATTTCACTATAATCTTGTAGATTACAAACACCAATTGTCCCTAAGAACTACCCTTCCTATCCGAGACAAGTCCAGAATCTATCCCCAATCTTGAACTTGACTTGGTTACCTACCAAGCTTTCAACTGCTAAGTGCTAACCCAACTTGCAAGGGAATTCCCACAGAATCATGATACACAACACATAGATGTACAAAGAACCTCTAAGACACCTATGGCTTTTTCTTTAATTTTGTACACTCTGTCTTTTTTCACTTACTGGCTTTTTCTTACAAACCTCACTGTTTGTCTTTTTCACTATGCGACTCAGACAGACAAAACTTAAAGAAAATACAAAATGAAACACATTGAAGGAGAAGAACTTCTGTTAGTTTGGGTAGCTATGAGAACTCTATGCTTTCTCTCCTTGTCTCAAGCCTTTGCTGTTCAACCTTATTATAGAAGGAGAAACCTCCAAGGTTGAAACATTCCAGTCGAGCCAACTTTTTCTTCTTCAATCAAAAAAACCGGTTCGGACAGAGAGAGAAGAGAGGGAACCGAAAGCTAAAACCAACATGCAATTACCTCTCTCTCATCCCTTCTCACCAAACTTCATCAATCTGAGCCTTCCATCTTGACTTGCTCCCCAAGAAGGATTCCTGACCCTTGATGAGTCCTTGATGCTTGACAGCTTCATCTGCTCCACTTCTACTTCTTCCTTCACGTAGCTACAGTCTCTACCTTCTGTGATGGTTGATCAAAAGTAGAAACGAGTCATACCCAATGGATCTTCTTCTCTGACCGAATTGGATCTTCTACCATTTTTAGGCATGGTGATCCTGAGTCTTCTTCACAATATCTTACCATAAGTGGTAAAGATCTCAGCCACGCCATACTGTAGATCTTCTTTTTGGAAGAGCCATCATCACATTGGCCTCTTGCTTGTCTACAGCTTCTCTGCTTCTACCTCTGATGGCTTGCTTCTTTAACCTTCTTCCTGACATAGAAGTGACCAAAAGTAGAAAGAGAAGAGAGAGAAAATTGAAAATTTTTCAATGGAATTGAAGAAAGAAATTAAAATGTAGTTTCAACTTTCCAAAACACCCCATGCCTTGTAACGTGTAAAGTAAAATGCCATCAAATCACTTACATTTTCTCTTTCATGTTACCAAGGCAATTAAAGCTAGTTAAATGAATTTGAAATCCATCAAAGAAAAGAGTGGCATCCGAGGAAAGCATGCAACATAGCTTTCTTTCTTTTTTTTTTTCGGACCAAACCTTCATTGGTCTTGTAATAGGGATTAATTGGGCTTGCTCAATAAATTCTGGCCCAACTAACATAAAGCAATTCAGCCTTAAATCTTTAAACAGTTTTGTACCAAAGGCTAAATATTACATTGGGCTTGATGTGATTTTTGGCCCAAAGAAATTTGCACAATAAAAATTATTAATCAACTAATGTGAATTAACAATTTAATAATTTTGCAATTAATTACTTTTAATAATGTTTCATCATCATCAAAATAATTTTAGAGTTTTTCAAACTTATCAATCTCCTCCTTGATGACAAATATTATTAAAAAATTGAATTGAAAGGAGTAAGGATTAAGAGTACTCCCTTTAAAGGTTTGGAATCCTCTCCCTTTCTATCTGTTACATAGCTCTCCCTTAATATGTGCCAATTTATTAAAGGAAGCATTACCTATAACATTCTTAAAACCAAGCTTGAAGCCACAATGTATTCAACATATGGAATATTAAAAGATATTGAACAGCTTGATTTTTTAGCAGAAGTGAAGTGATAATCAAAACTTGATTTGTTATCATCTAAATAATTTTCTGCTCATGATTATAAAACACAGTGTGCTAGAGTACTAACATATAAACAAGATTCAACATTTTTATATCATCATGTTCACAATTATTTTCTGCCAAGTAACCTTTTTGCTAATAATCACAATAATTCATGTTCTATGAAGTATTTTTTAAGATTTAGTGTCAACAACAAAACTTCATAAACAATGGCAATTCAGGAAAAATATTAAAGCACAACCAAAATCAGAACATGATAATGCAAAAATCAGATCATAATCCAGAAATCATAGCATAAATCATAAACCCTAGAAATTTGGAGCACCAGAACAAGGGTAATCATTAATCATTCAGATTTCAACCTCTATTTTTCAATCAATTTTGTTTTCAACTTTTCTTCCCCTTTTGTCATTAATGGGGTCCTGCAAAATAAATGAAAATAACATGCCAAGAAGCAGAATATTTGTTTTTACCACAACACAATGGTCCAGAGTATCAAAGTATAGTCAACTAAACAATTACAAAATACCAAAATAAGGAAGTAAGACAAAGAAACAGAGTTCAAAAGGTACGAGCAACTAAGAATATATCAAACATCAGAAAGATTAACATCTGAGCCAAGGGATTCGTTGTCTTCATCCGCATCAGCCATGTCCTTTTCAAAGCTATTGATCAACAAATTGATTCTCTCATGACACTTTGTCCAGGCCTTCTCATTATCATAAGCTTGTTTTTTGGCCTCTTTAGAAGATTTGATCATCAGATGAGTCATATGAGAGAATTCTTGTAGCACATCTTTGACTGAGTCGGAAAGTTTGGAAGATTTTGAGGAATGAAATTCGGTTTTACTATCTGAGGCAATAGCGCTTTTTCCCTTCTTGCCTTTCATGGCTTCAGAAATTCCTCCTCCTTTCAAAGTTGAAACTCTGTTTTCTATAGGTTCATTGAGCACATCAACATTGAAATATTCGAAAATGCATGACAAAAAAATACCATAAGGCAGGTTTGCCTTTTTATTACTGCGTACACATTCCCACATGTGACGCACCATCAAGTAAGCAAAAGAAATAGGAGATGAAGTGTGAATAGAAAATAAAACTAGGTTATCACAAACTGTTACTACCCTCTGATAAGATCCAGTCTGAGGCATCAAAATATGGTTAATGATGCAGTGAAGTAATGCTCTTACAGGACCAAGAGCCTTATGAGTCAAAACAGTCCCATCCAATGCAGAGAAGTTTTCACAAACTTGAGTGAGAGTAATCTGATAAGAGATTCCAACTTGAGAGTCCCACTTCCATATCATATATGCTGTCGGACCATCATCTTCATATCCTAGTACAGCACTGATGGTCTCTCTATTTAGAGATAGGTGCACCTTTTTGACATATGAGTGGATTGCTCCATCATGGTACATCATGTTCGCATAGAATTCGCGAACTAGATTTGGGTAAACTGGCTTACAGATCTTGAGCAGAGGAGTTCATTTGATTTTTATCAAAGAGAGTGGATTGATCAACACCTTTTTCAAATAGATTTTCCAGAGAAACCACATAAGAGGAACACAATTTGTGGTTGACTAGAACTTTGGAATGAAACTTATAAGCAACACATGAGTTGAACCTAGTCGGATCAAAATGTGAATGATTCTTGTTGAACTTGTTTTTGAAATCAAGGGAGTCCAAGTTTGGAGGCTCTCTTGTGTTACGAAGAACATAACCTTTTGCACGCTGAGAACTGCGGTCAGAAGCATGTGGAGTTGATTTCTGTGGAGGTGAAGGAGGTGGAAAGGATTGTGACTCTTCTTCTTCTTCTATCACAGGCTCCTCTTCCTTTCCAATCTTTTTGCGAGAAGAAGTTCTCTGAGCAATGACTTTTCTCCTCATTGCTTCGGTTGACTGAGAAGAAGGGGATGAAGATGAAGTAGAATGTATGTGAATGTGAGTGTGTGTTTGGAGAGTAGAAGAGAATGGGGAATTTTTAGTGGATGGGGTTCGGCTACTTCTTCTAAGAGCCAACTTCTTTTTCATGATAGACTAATGAAGAAGAAGGTGAGAAGATGAGGGGATGGCTGAATGAATTTGAGAGTGGAGAGAGGTTATAACCGTATTTAATGCTGAGTGGAAAAATGGGATAATGGATTAAAGGGTATTTAATGGTGCGGTTATCATTAAGGAAAATTTTCAAAAGTGAAAGGTAACTGAAAGATTTTTTTCTTTTAATCAAGGGAGGGAATAAATGAAAAGATTATGATTTGACAAGAACTCTCCCTCAAGATATGATGTGATATCTTTCCAAGAAGAATTATTTTAAAATTGATGAAGAACTCAAAACGTGCCAGAGTCATAGAGTGGGTCAGAAAAAGATTGGTTGGGCCCATGTCTATTTACACTTAGGTCATTCTCTCCTTGTCTTATGGCTTATTCAACACACAGCCAGATTTGTCTCTTCCCTTCCTACGAGACAAAACCATACAGAATCAGTAAAATCACAATTTATCAACAGAATTCAATTCCAACATTTGCAAACTGTTCCTTAATGAACAGAACCTATCTTCACACAAGGGTTTAGTAAATATATCAGCAAGCTGTTTTTCGGATTTCACAAATTGAATATCAATAGTACCTTTTTACACATGTTCTCTAATAAAATGATATCTAACTTCAATGTGCTTAGTTCTAGAGTGCAGAACAAGATTTTTAGAAATGTTTATTGCACTCATATTATCACAAAACAGGGGTATACTATTGAATTTCAATTTATAATCCTCTAACTGAGTTTTTAACCAAATTAATTGAGAACAACACGTAGAGGCAGATATGTATTCAGCTTCAGCTGTGGATAGAGCAACTGTGGCTTATTTCTTGCTTGACCACATGTTTAGTGAGCTTCCAAGGAAGCAACACATTCCGGATGTGCTCCTTCTATCCACCCGGTCTCCCGTATAATCTGCATCACAAAACCTACTGCACAAAAATCATCAGATTTAGGATACCATAAGCCATAATCACATGTTCCCTTAATGTATCTAATGATTCTTTTGATGGCCGAAAGATGGGATTCTTTTGGGTGAGATTGAAACTTTGAACATACACCCACACTTTGAACAATATCCGGCTTAGAGGAAGTAAGATACATGAGTGAGCCAATCATTCCTCTATACCGTGTTTCATCCACATTTTTGCCATTTTCATCCTTTTCAAGTTTAGTATTTGGATGCATTGGTGTTTCCATAGGTTTGGAATTTTCTAGGCCAAATTTGTTGATTAATTCCTTAGCATATTTTCCTTGGTAAATAAAAATGCCACTAGGAGTTTGTTTAATTTGGAGATCAAGAAAGAATGTTAGTTCTCCCATTAAACTCATTTCAAACTCACTAGTCATGAGTTTTCCAAACTCTTCACACAAGGATTCATTGGCTGATCCAAATACTATATCATCCACATAAACTTGAACAAGAAGAATATCATCATTAGATTCTTTGATAAATAAAGTAGTATCGGTGGTACCCCTTTAAAACCTATTTTTCAACAAGAAGACACTAAGCCTTTCATACCAAGCTCTGGGAGCTTGCCTAAGCCCATAAAGAGCTTTTGAAAGTTTGAAAACATGATTTGGAAATTCTTTATTTTCAAAACCGGGGGGTTGTGCCACAAATACTTCTCTATCTATAAAGCCATTAAGGAAAGCACATTTGACATCCATTTGGAACATTTTAAACCCCTTGTGGGCAGCATAGGCAAGAAGCAACCTAATTGCTTCCATTCTTGCTACCGGGGGTAAAAGACTCATCAAAATTTATACCCTCCTCTTGATCGTAACCTTGGGCCACTAATCTAGCCTTGTTACAAACAACACTACCATCCTCACCCAATTTATTTTTTAAAAATCCACTTAGTACCCGTTACCTTCTTACCATTTGGATTGGGTACAAGTGTCCAAACCAAATTCTTTTCAAATTGAGCAAGCTCCTCTTCCATGGCTTTAACCCAAGAGCGGTCTTCTAGGGCTTGCTTCACATTGTGAGGTTCCAATTGGGACAAGAAAACAACATTGCTTTGATCAACTTACTTTTTGCTTGAGGATCTAGTGGTTACACCTTGGGAAGGATCACCAATGATAAAATCATGGGGGTAACCTTTCAAAAACTTCCATTCTCTTGGCCTTTGAGGTAAGAATCTACTTTGATGAGTTTCAACAGATTGTTCTGTTCCAGATTCTCTTACTGGCTCAGGAGACAAAACTGAAATGTCTCCTCCATCCTGACGAGACATTTCTAGGCATACAGGTTCTTCACTTGGGACAGATTTGGGATTTTCTTCACTGGCTTCCTGATTGACAAAATCTTCACAACCTGCATCATCATCTAAAAGATCACTGGAAATTGAATTAGTATCACAAAAGAACACATGCATGGATTCCTCTATGGTTCTATGTTCCTTGAGGTAAATTCTATATGCTTTGCTAGTGGTAGAGTATGCAACAAACATTCCATCATAGGATTTTGGATCAAATTTTCCAAGATTTTCTTTATTGTTAAGTACAAAGCATTTGCATCAAAAAATGTGAAAATACTTAAGATTAGGTGGGATTCCTTTCCATAGCTTATAAGGAGTTTTCTTTAACCCTTTTCTAATGATAGTCCTATTCAAAATATAACAAACTGTATTTACAGCTTCAACCCACAAAAATTTTGGAACATTATTTTCACAAAACATAGCCCTAGTCATCTCTTGAAGGCTTCTATTCCTTCTTTCAACTATCCTATTTTGTTAAGGAGTTCTAGGACATGAAAAATTATGGGCAATTCCAAAATCATCACCGAATTTTTCAAAATCTTGATTTTCAAATTCTTTTCCATGATCACTTCTCAAGTGGGACATTTTCAAATCTTTTTTATTTTAAATTCTTTTACAAAGAGTTGAAAGAGCATGGAAAGCATCATTCTTATGAGCTAGGAAGAGTACCCAACTGAATCTAGAGTAGTCATCTACCATTACCAAACTATAATGTTTATCTCCTAAATTTTGAGCTCTAGTTGGACCAAAAAGATCAATGTGCAACATTTCCAATGGCCTCTTGGTAGAAATTTCATCTTTTGGTTTAAAAGAAGATTTTACTTGTTTGCCTAGTTGACAAGCATCACAAGTAATATCCTTATCAAATTTAATGTTTGGAATTCCTCTTACCAAGTTTTTCTTAACTAGCTTAGAAATTTGGTACATGCTAGCATGACCCAATTTCTTATGCCAAAGCCATTTTTCAGATTCAAGTGATGTAAAGCATGTTACTTTTTTATCTTTTAAATCCTCAAGAGTTAATCTATATACATTATTACACCTTTTAGCTTCAAATAAGATATCCCCAGAATTTTCACAAATAACTAAGCAATCCAATTTTCTAAAAATAACTTCATAACCAAGATCACATAATTGGCTAATGCTTAGTAAATTGTGTTTCAGCTCATCAACAAGTAAAACATCATTTATGAAGGAAGAGAAGCTTTTACCAACTTTTTCTACGGCCACTATCTTTCCTTTTTCATTATCACCAAAAGTGACAAACCCTCCATCATATTCGTCAAGCTTAATGAAGTAGGTTGCCTTTCCGGTAATATGCCTAGAGCATCCACTATCCATATACCACATGTTGTCCTTCCGCTTGGATGCTAGGAAAACCTACAAAATAAGCTCAAGTGACCTTAGGTATCCAAATCTTTTTGGATCCTTTAACGTCAAACCATCTTCTTTGTCCCAAGCCATTATAGTCACAAACAATTTTACAAACTTTGTTTCCAATCATTCTTTCATTAAAGAAACACTAAATAGGAAAGTGTCCATTCCGATTGCATAATCTACAAAATTTATGAGTTGCTGTTTTTACAAAGCTTATTGGGTTTTGAAACCTTACATCATTTGAAGATGATGCCATGTTTGTAAAAAAAGGTTTTTCAACAGTTTTTTCAGATTTATGAAAACCCAACCCAGCCTTATCATAAAAAGGTTTTTGACTAGTCAAGAGTTGATTTAAATTTTCTGAGCTTTGAGCAAAGTTGGCTAAGTCCTTTTTAAGCCTTTTTATCTCTTTATGCAACCACTCATTTTTTTCAAAATAATTCAGATTTGCAGTAACAAAATGGTGGTATTCACAGCTTTTAATTTGAGCTTTTAACTGCTTGTTTTCTTCAACAAGTTCAACAGCAGTTTCAGCCTCCCTTAGTTTATCTTTCAGAAAATCATTTCAGCTTTTAGAATAGCAATTTGAGACTCAAGATCTTGGTTTTCTCTTAGGAAGCATCTAATCTTTTCAAAAAGGTGATCTATCATGAGATGAAGGTCTTTAGTGTCAGGGTTAGGGAAAACTACCTGTTCCACGTGATCTGCCGTTAGGCACGTTTGAGACTTGGTTTCAGATTCTTCATCTTCATCAGAATTGTTTTCCAATTCTTCCCAAGAAGCCATGAGTCCCTTCTTCCTTCCCTTTATCGGCTTCTCTTCTTTCTTCAGTTTGGGACAATCAAATTTGAAGTGCCCAGCCTCTTTGCAATTGTAGCAGATCACTTTATTGAGATCCTTCTTCCTTGAGCTGCTTCCTCTGTTTCTTTCCTTCAGTTTCACCATTTTCCTAAATTTCTTAGCAAACAAAACAAAATCATTTTAAGAAGAGTTATCACTGGATTCATCATCTAGAGGGTTAGTAACAGATTTGAGAGCTATTCATTTCTTTTTTGTATCTTTTTTCAAATATGTGTGTTCAAAAGCAAGTAAATTTCCTCTCAAATAATCATAAGTCATGGAATCAAGACCACTACTCTCAGATATCACTATTGCCTTAGTTTCTCATTCTTTGGTAAGACTTCTCAAAATTCTCCTCACAAGCACAGATTCTGGATATGTGATCCCCATAGCATCCAAGCCATTAATGATGACGTTGAATCTTTCGAACAACTCATCTATCGTTTCTCATTCCTTCATTGAGAACATTTCATACTCTCTATTTAGCATGTCTATTCTGGTCTTCTTCACTAGAGTTGTTCATTCATGAGTGATTTGAAGTTTGTCCTAGATTTTCTTTGCTGTTGTGTATCTTAATATCCGTCGGTATTCCTCGAAGCTGATCGCATAGTTGAGCAAGTTGATAGCTTTGGCGTTGAGCTCCATCTTTTTTCTGTCTTCTTCAGTCCAGCTGGCTTCACCTTTGAGAGAGACCACACTATCAGCTCCTGTAGTGGTTGGAAATTGAGGACCTTCCAGGATTATCTTCCATAATCTGTAATCTACAGACTGAACAAAAATATTCATTCTTTTCTTCCAATAGGTGTAATTCTTTCTATTGAATAGAGGAGGTCTGTTGCTTGACTGCCCTTCTGTCAGAGTATAGGCCACCAGATTTGAGCCATTGTTATCCACCATCAGGATCTTTTCTCCAAGCTGCAAGTTGAGATCAAGCTCTGATACCAATTGATGGTGATCAATGGCTAAGAGAAGGCGGATTGAATCTTAGCCCCTTTTTGCTTAGTAACACTTGCTGCCTTTTAGAATGCTTTGAGGAGATATTTTTGCTTTTTGTCTCATATCTAGCAAAAAGACATTTTCTTTTTGTCTCGTAACCAGACAAGAGATATTTTTCAGTTTTGTCTCCTATCCAACAGAAATAGAAATGGTGTAGAGGAGAGAGAATCACACCAAGAAGTATCCTAGTTCAGCTGCTAAGTGCAATGCAGCCTACATCCAGTCTCCATCACAACAATGATGGAATTTCACTATAATCTTATAGATTATAAACACCAATTCTCCCTAGGAACTACCCTTCCTATCCGGGACAAGTCTAGAATCTATCCCCAATCCTGAACTTGACTTGGTTACCTACCAAGCTTTCAATTGCTAAGTGCTAACCCAACTTGCAAGGGGATTCCCACATAATCATGATACACAACACATAGATGTACAAAGGACCTCTAAGACACCAATGGCTTTTTCTTTAATTTTGTATACTCTGCATTTTTCTACTCACTGGATTTTTCTTACAAACCTCACTGTTTACCTTTTTCACCATGAGACTCAGACAGACAAAACTTAAAGAAAATACAAAATGAAACACATTGAAGGAGAAGAACTTTTGTTAGCTTGGGTAGCTATGAGAACTCTGTGCTTTCTCTCCTTACCTCAAGCTTTGGCTATTCACCCTTATTATAGAAGGGGAAGCCTCCAAGGTTGAAACGGTCCAGTCAAGCCAACTTCTTCTTCTTCAATCAAAAAAACCGGTTCGGACAGAGAGAGAAGAGAGGGAACCGAAAGCTAAAACCAACATGTAATTACCTCTCTCTCATCCCTTCTCATCAAACTTCATCAATCCGGGCCTTCCATCTTGACTTGCTCCCCAAGAAGGATTCCTGACCCTTGATGATTCCTTGATGCTTGACAGCTTCATCTGCTCCACTTCTGCTTCTTCCTTCACGTAGCTATAGTAGCTACCTTCTGTGATGGTTGATCAAAAGTAGAAACGAGTCATACCCAAAGAATCTTCTTCTCTAACCGAATTGGATCTTCCACCATTTTTAGGCATGGTGATCCTAAGTCTTCTTCACCACATCTTACCATAAGTGGCAAAGATCTCAGCCACGCCATACTGTAGATCTTCTTTTTGTAAGAGCCATCATCACCTTGGCCTCTTACTTGTCCATAGCTTCTCTGCTTCTACCTCTGATGGCTTACTTCTTCAACCTTCTTCCTGACATAGAAGTGAGCGAAAGTAGAGAGAGAAGAAAGAGAAAATTGAAAAGCTTTCAATGAAATTGAAGAAAGAAATTAAAATGTGTTAAGTTTTCACTTTCCAAAACCCCCATGCCTTGTAACGTGTAAAGTCAATTAATGCCATCAAATCACTTGCACTTTCTCTTTTATGTTACCAAGGCAATTAAAGCTAGTTAAATAAATTTGAAATCCATCAAAGAGAGGAGTGGCATCCGAGGAAAGCATGCAACATAGCTTTCTTTCTTTTTCATTTTTCAGACCAAACCTTCATTAGTCTTGTAACAAGGATTAATTGGGCTTGCTCAATAAATTCTAGGCCAACTAACATAAAGCAATTAAGCCTTAAATCTTTAAACAGTTTTGTACCAAAGGCTAAATATTACATTGGACTTGATGTGATTTTTGGCCCACAGAAATCTGCACAATAAAAATTATTAATCAACTAATGTGAATTAACAATTCAATAATTTTGCAATTAATTACTTTTAATAATGTTTGATCATCGTCAAAATAATTTTAAAGTTTTTCAAACTCATCAAAATCCTTTATAATTATTCTTATACAAATACAACATAGAATACACAAAATTAAAAATTCTAAATCTGTAATACTAAATCTTTAATTGAATATTGAACAATATCAAATAATCAAATTAACTCTAATCAAAATAATTAATTACTAATCAGCCATGAATGGATAAACCATTTGGCCATCTAACATAAACGATAAGCAATAGGCTAAAATTAAAAGCAATAAAATTTAAAAAGAAAAAAAAACTAAATCAAGAAGCAAAGGCTCAAAGAAAGGGCAAAAGGCATACAAAAAATAGATGATACAGAAGAAAAGAAGGGACAAAGTCCCAACAACAGCAGATTGAAAACAAGGGTGCAGCAAACAGCGGTGGTAAGGGAGCAGCAACACGTAACGACAGCGACAAATAGTCATGAATTTCACGACGGTGCAAACCAGAGTAGAGATAGGACTGTAGGGGAAGTAGTCAAACTCGTGAACAGTGATAGTACGATGGAGTTGCAGATAGTGGAGATGTGAAGAAATACAAAGCAGAGGGCAACATAGATAAAATTCACAAAGAATATGGTGCGAATCAGAGCAGAGGTAGCAGTGAACAACGGCAGCTCGACGGGGAACGGCGACTGCGGCAGAACATGGAGAAAGTGAGACTTGAGAGAAACGACGCAGATGAGTGAAATGGTGCTAATCAGAGCAGAGGTAGTAGACGCAGGTGAACAACGGCAGCTCGATGGGGAACGGCGACTGCGGCAGAACATGGAAAAAGTGAGACTTGAGAGAAACGACGCAGATGAGTGAGTTGTGAGTGAATTTTCTTTCATTCTTTGGGAGTGTTATCGTAACTCTAATTAAAAAAAGTATTTTTTTTGTTTCAAAATGATGCTCTTTTGAGAAAAAATGAAGAAAAACATAAACTCACTAACTTGGTCCTAAACTCACGAGTTTGTCCGAGTTTGATCGAGTCTAGCCGAATTTATTCAGAATAGAGCGTATGTTCGAGTCAACTCGATTCCATATCTAAACTCGTAAACTCGTACGAATTTACGAATTAACTCGTGAATTTGATAACAATGACAATAGCAACTGTCACTGCAATCATAAACTAAAACCTTGGTCAGCATCAACAATAAAAAACTTAAATATCGTATTGAACAGAAGTATCAAAAGGGTATTTTAAGAAGAAACTTTTAATTTTGACTAGAAGATTAAAATAAAATAAAATAAAATTTTTATGATAAAAATAGAACATTTTAAGTATTAGGAATGAAATTAGAACTTAATTCAAATGTTAACATTGTTTTACGTGAATAGTGTGTCAAAACAAATCCTATTTATATCGTTCAAATGCATGTCAAAAAAAATGGTCAAATGTAAGCATCTAATTGACTTAGGTGGCTTGATAATCATTCTTAAACAAAATTAGTTCCAAGAACATTTTAGATTAGACTAATCTAATTTGAGATAGATTAATGAGACCATCGAATTTCAGATTTTTTTTTTTTTTGTGGTAAGTGCAAATTGCAAAATAAAACAAAAACTACGTGTGCTGAGCACAATCAACGAATTATTTTACCAATAGTTTGTGTTGGTAAGTGGTAACATAAGATATCAATGCTATTCACAAAAATAATGCCAAATCCATGCTAAGCATAAACAATATATGAACCGTCCATATATTTTTTATTTTGATTTTTATAAAAATTATCATTAACATTAAAAAGTCAATATGTTTTCTATTTTCTTTTTTTTCCTATCAAAATGCATGTTTTTGAATATTTCTTATAGTAATCATAAATAAAATGTGATGAATGTGAAATGAAGGTTCTCCATAGCCTTCCCTTTCGTAATTGAGTTTTATTTTATATTTTGTAAATTGAGTTTTAAAACATAAAATACTTTAAAAATTAGAAAAAAAAATTAATTTTTTTAAGTAATCTAAATCAAACTAGCCAAACTTACTACCGTTAAAAGTATATTTCTAAAGATAGGTAAAATTTACCATAACACCACTCACACAAAAAATATTCACCAGGGGTGTTTTATTTATTTTTACATTTCACCATTTCCTATATAAACCGTTCCTCATATTTGTTGCTTCGTGATATTTACAAAAATCTTTGTCTCTACTTCACAAGTATCTCTCTCATTATGTTAGTTTAATTCTCTTTCTTACTGATCATATAGAAACTTATAAAATTCATAACATTTTTTATTTAATGACTTTCATGATTACTTGTACTTTGCAAATACAGTGATAGGAATGAATGATAATGATACTGATAATGTGACTTTCTTGATTACTTAAACAAAATCTTAGCTGCAATGTCAATATAGTTCTGTAAGATGATTAGTGTGATTTATTAGTCTTATGTTTCAATCTTTTGGTCTAGTGAATAGTGATATTTGTGAAGGTTCTCTCTTTTATTCAAAAAAATAAAAAATAAAAAACAAAGCTTTATAATTGATAATTGATAACTTACACTTACATAATGCACTGAAGGTGTTTGAACTTTTGCTCATTTGAATGATACATATCTTTTGTGCACTTGATCATGCCATTCATTATTGTTAGTGAAAAAAATCTTTTCTCCTCCTATACCAGGATGGGTGCAGGTAGGAAAACACAACCTGTTGGTCCACCATATTCAGAGATCAGTTTTCCATTCTGTCGAAATCTAAGGAAGAATCAACTTGGTGGTGTCATATTTGGTTGCAAGAACAGTACATTGAAAGAATGCTTATCTAAACAACTCTTTGGTTAGTCTTTTTTGCAACCGTTTGATTTTTATTGTATTCTTTGTAATAGATACTAGTAGCAATTGAGATGTGATATTTATACTCTTGTATCCTAAGTCATGTGTCGACTTGGTATGTGTGTAAACAATGAGTGTACAAAACAATTCTATAGCGATTAGTGTGAGCAATACTATTCTACATTTGAAAATTGACATCATGTTGTTGTGTTCATACAAGTCTTCATCCAGCACTAGTACCTTTAACTTAAATTCTATTAGAGCTTGAAACTAGTATGATCAATATCATAAAATTGTTTTTATCAAGGATATTGACAAATCTCAAAGAATTATAGTGACTTCCCCTGAATTTAAATGTGAGTTGCTTATGTTATCTTCTGCTTATCGGAATTTTTATTTGTTGCAGGCTTACCAGCTCTGCATTATTTCTATGTGAAGAACATTGAACCTGGGTTGCCACTGTTTTTGTTCAACTATAGTGATAGGAAGATTCATGGTATTTTTGAGGCAGCTAGCAAAGGACAAATGTATATTGATCACCATGCTTGGTCTGTGGATTGTTCAGAGATAACACAATATCCTGCACAGGTAGACTTGCTATCTAATTAACTGCTAAAAACTTGTTAATATGGATTAGGATAATGCTTATATGACTAAAGATGATAGTGATCATGATTTGTCAAAAAGGCCTTTAGATTAAGTACTTTCTTGTTTGATAATGTTAAGGTGAAAGTTCGCGTCCGACTTCAGTGCCAGCCATTGTCTGAAGATAGATTTGGACAAATAATCAAAGAAAACTACTTCAGTCGTAACCATTTCTGGTTTGAGCTAGACCATATACAAGCAAACAAGCTGAACTCTCTACTAGTGTTTTCAGCATTTGCACCTGCTACTCCTTCGCCGCAGAGTATGAAGTGGAGGGCAGTACCTCAACCTCTTCCATCACATGAAACTCCTCCAAAGAAAGGTGAATCATTCGAAATGCCTGAATCGGAGGCAGAGCATTTTACTGATTCGAGTGGAACAAACTCCATCGAGATAACTTCTTCCTTAGATGGAGATGATCAATTGGATACTCACATAGCTGTGAATGAGGTAAAAGAGGATGAAAAAGACCTTGTACACATGAAGCTAAAGGAATTGTCTCTTGGCCGCGAAATTCAAGACCTCTCTTCGCCGGACAATCCAAATGCAGCTCCCAATAACAACCCAAATGTCAATGAGGATGAGAATAATAATCAGTTCTCTGTCAAAAAGAGTGATCAAGAGGTTCCACCTGAAGTAGAGAAGAATGAAGAGAGTTTAAGCCCTCCGCTTGAGTATCAACAGTCGATAGAGCAGGTGGTTTAGATTGATGAAAGGAAATATCTTTACTGGTATAAACTACTTTTGTTTGCATGTAACTAACTTTAGTACTCTTGTAGATGAAGCAAGAGTTTGAAGAGCTGGCAACTTTCAAGAAAATGCAAACTCAGAAGAGTAGTTACCTTGAACGGAAGCTGGTACTCTTCCATATTATAGATACTGCCATATAATCAATATCTCGAAGTAGTCTTAGTCTATGTAATTGCACTCAGTTCCATTTTTTCATACTATTTATTTATGTATCTTTTCAGATTGAGGCGACATTGGAAATTCAGCATTTAAAAGATCGTTGTATAATGCTAGAATCTGCATGTAATCTTCCTCTAGCACCTGTTGAGAAGATAGCCATTGAATCATCTGAGGAGATGCACTTAGACAATAGAGAGTCATTGTTTCTAATAGGAGGTTTCGATGGAGAATCATGGTTATCAGCTATGGATTTGTATTGGCCTTCCCAGAATGTGGTCAAGTCTCTTAAGCCTATGAGCATAGTTCGCTCATATTCTTCGGTAGTAAAGTTAAATGGTGAAATTTATGTTTTCGGTGGTGGAGATGGTAATGTCTGGTATGACACAGGTGCGAGAACTTTTCCTAGCTTTCTAAATTGTGATTTTACACGGGGATGAATTGTTTTTCTAATCATTTTTATCTTCTATGCATATGTAGTTGAATCATACAGTCCATTCCACAACGAGTGGACTTCACGTCCTTCTTTGAATCAGAAGAAAGGATGCTTGGCTGGAGCTGCCTTGAGTGACAAGATATTTTCAGTTGGTGGTGGCGATGGAGATAGCTGTTTTTCAGACGTTGAGATGCTTGATTTGGAAGTTGGACGGTGGATTTCAACACGTTCAATGCTGCATAAGGTAAAGTTCATTGGCTTATTGGTGCATATAAGATCCGGATGTGAAAGATTATTTTGGGAAAACCAAATGATAGGTATCTCAAGGCTTGTATTAGCATAAGATATGACAGTTTAGGCATCTTTTCAGGGATTATAGTTTATCATTATCCATATCATTATGTCATCTTATACTCCATATCCATGAATTAATATGTAATTATGTATCACCCAATTAAATGGTCATTTGTAATCTGTTGTATTTCCAGAGATTTGCAGTTGCTGCTGCAGAACTCAATGGTGCATTATATGTTACTGGTGGTTATAATGGAGTTGATTATTTGAAGTAAGATTTTGGGTTCATTTCTGCTTCTTTTATCATATCAATAATAGATATTATATTTTCTTAATGTATTAGTAGAGTGACCCTTCTCAATAATTTTAGGTCTGCTGAAAGATTTGATCCTAGGGAACATTCATGGACCAAAATACCAGACATGAATACAAGGCGGGGCTGCCACTCCATGGTTGTGTTGAATGGGAAATTGTGAGTTCAACTTTTTTATTACCTTCAATTTTGATTTTGCTGATCTGTTTAAGACTTGCACTAGTTTCTTTCCTAGTAACAACCTATGTGACTAATTTTGCTCTGTTATGATTTATGAACTACTTATCCATTCACCTTGTAGGCATGCACTTGGTGGCTTTGATGGAAGCACAATGGTGTCGAGCATTGAAGTGTTTGATCCTCGTCGCGAAGCATGGATAACCGGGGAACAAATGAATCAACCTAGGGGATATTTTGCTGCTGCTGTTGTTAAAGAAACTATACATGTAATTGGGGGAGTCAAGGTTGGAGAGAACATCGTAGAAAGGGTAAATTTGTTTACTAACACTACTCTTAATTGTAATTCATTGGTACCTGTTCTATGCTGTGCTAATTGAATGTGTCTATGTATAATCATGGGCAGGTTGAGAATTATAAGGAGGATAAAGGATGGCAAGAAACTTGCACAAAAATGGTTGGAAAAAGGTGTTTCTGTTCGGCTATTGCCCTTTAGGCAGCACAACAAAAGGTTATACAAGAGGTAACTTTCTAATGATATCATGTAAAAGTTCTTCATAAGCATTTTTATCTGATCAAAAATGAATATTTATTTATCCTTAACTCTAGATTGTCACCTATATAAAAATGTATAAGCATTTATTTATTGTTTCTTCTGTAATGCATAAAATATTCAACCATTGAAAATTGGATTTTTGCAATGCAGCAAAATACTAATGTAAATTTGGTTACTCAATCAACTAGGCCTGACTTAGTTAATGTTATTTGTATCTTGCAGTTTTCTAAGTCAACACGGGTGAATTATGCTTTTTGGTGATAGCTATGCATAGCCTAATTAATTAAGCCCATATTAGCATCTTACTGAGCTAATTCTCTAAGTAATAAGCACTACTATATTAAACAAAGTATAAAGTCTATCAAATAACTATATATTTTATAATTGAGTTAGTTTGAGGATTAAATAATTAAAACTTGATGAATTTTCGTAAAACTCTAGAAAAATAAATAATATTATTAAATAATTGTTGAAAATTCTAGAACTTACAACAATTCAAAGGACATGAATAATTTGTAATCTAACTATACCAGTTAATAAAATTATGCTCCACTTTAATTTAAGTAATGTATCTTAAAGCCAATTATGGCAGCCTAATGGTTTATAGACTTTTATGATCATTTAGACATTGTTTAATTAGAGAGCGTTAGAGATATAATTATTAATATTACATTTTTTTATTTGTTTAAATTTTGATATAAATAGTTTTTTTCTTTATTTCTTTTCAACTAAATAAAGAAATAAAGAAAGTTTATAGTTTAAATTTTGATTCACTTGTATAGTTATATTATATCCCGAGTAATATTTCAAATTAGTTTTGAAAGCATTTTTATTTGTATAATTTAATTCTCAATAAATTTTAATCATCAAATTAGTTCTTAATTTTTTTATTTTGTTAGATATATCAATTTTTATTACTTCAAATTTTGGTAGAAAGTTAAAGGATTAATCTTAGTATACAAGCAATTAGCATTTACAAGTCTTACAAGTGCGGAACTTACTAAAATCCTAAACGCTCTCCAATTCATACGTACAAGTCACGCGCTATATAACAGAATTTAGTTTCAATCAAAATCAATGAACGCGTGAATATCTCTCTTCCAATCTTCAAAAGATTTCCTTACCTTCTTCGAATCTCTTGCCAAGTTTCTTCGTTCTCATTCTCGCGTTCTCCCCTAGTCTTTTGGATCCTTTTTCTTCTGCGTTTATCACTTCTTTGGTCTTCGTCATTCACTTGAGTTTTAGGAACTGTAACGCTAACTTCGTTTTATTTCGATTTTCTAGTTTTTGAAATCAAAATTTGAAATCCTTTTAAAGATAATGGATGATTCAACCTCAGATTGTCAGTCCAATCACAGCGAAGTGGATTCAATCTCAGATTGTCAGCTCAATCACGGTGAAGTGGATTTTAAATTTGAATCGAACGAAGTTCCTGAGGTTTGATTTAGTTTCAGTTAATTATGATTGTCTAGCTGAATAATTCGTGAACCTAGACTGTGAAATTAATGCGTGAACATAATATGTAGATTGAATCTAATGTATTAGTTTTGATTAATTATCTGCAATTTATAGCAGATGCTCGGGTATAAATCAGAACTTTTTGGGTGTATTTTTAGGGAGATTTGGGTGTATTTTAGGGAAGCTTGGGTGTATTTACAGTTTATGGTTTTTCTTGTTATTTTTAATTGACTTGTTGTCATTCGGGTGTATATCAGGAGTCCTTGGGTGTATGTTACTTTGATTGTTATTTTTTTTATAAGGTGCAGAAATTCTATAGTATTTTATTATTTTTAACATGTTATATTTTGCAGCCTCTCTGTGTTGTTGATGAGCAACTTATTCCCAAGGTTGGAATGACTTTTAAAAACCTTGAAGATGCTGCAAAATTTTACAAGGACTATGCCAATGCTGTAGGTTTTTCTACAAGAGTTCGGAGTACAAATAAAAAAAGTGTATAATTACAGAATATGGGTGTAAACCATAGTTTTTCTTGGGTGTATTTGTGAACTTTCTTGTGTTTGACATTTTACATATATATATATTTCAGAATCTGATGTTTATGTTATAAATTATTGTTTATTTTTTTTATTATGGTATAGGGTTTAGGATTTAGAGTTTAGGGTTTAATGGTTTAAGGGTTTACGGGTTTAAGGGCTTAGAGGCTTAGGATTTAGGGTTTAGAATTTTAAAGGTTTAGGGATAAAGCATTAGGGGATAGAAGTCTGGTGTATATTTAACTTTTCTTGGGTGTAAGATGAGATCTTATGGGTGTAAAAATCAATAATTTGGGTGGTTTAGGGTTTAGGATTTAGGGTTTAGGTTTTTAGCGGCTTTAGGGTTTAGGGTATAGGATTTTAAGGGTTTAGGAATAAAGCATCATGGGATAGAAGTCTGGTGTATATTTAACTTTTTTTTTTGGTGTAAAATGAGATCTTATGGGTGTAAAAATCAATGATTTGGGTATAGTAGGTTGGGTGGTTTAGGGTTTAGGTTTTTAGGGTTTAGGGTTTAGGGTTTAGCGTTTTAGGATTTTAGGGTTTAGGGTTTTAGGTTTTAGGTTTTAGGGTTTATGGTTTAATTTTTAGGGTTTAGGGTTTAGGGTTTAGGATTTAGGGTTTAGTGTTTAGGGTTTATAGTTTAGGATTTAGGTTTTTAGGGTTTAGGGTTTTAGGGATAAATCATTAGGGGGGATAGATGTTTTGGTGTATAATCAACATTTTTTGGGTGTAAAATGTCAGGTTATGGGTATATATTTGGTTTGATGTTTTCCTTCATATTATAGTACCTGTAAATCAGACATTTTGAATACACCAGAGAGAGTTTAATTATGGAAAAAAATTTACTTATAATTGGATCAAATATATTTACAGCATGTGTTCAATTTCTTACAAGAGTATATAACAGTTACATTAATCAGTGACAATATCATTAGAATCTATCTGACAAAATGGACTCAATAACAATGAGGATGGCCTGGACAGTCTTATTGCATCACTTCTTCTCGCTCATATTTCTGAATTTCTCACTCAACAGATGAGTTGCACACTTTAGGTCCTTGGTTTGCTGTAAACAAAGCAAAATTAGAGTTAGATATATTTCTATTATGAAAAACTGATTTGATCGAAGACATATATTTGTTCTTACATTTTTTTCAGCTTAGTTTTTGCCTTCCATTTTTACTGCAATGAAAAATACACCCATAGATATCAGTCAGATACACCCATAGATCAACCATATACACGCAAACCGATTTTATAAGTATTTAATGAGATCAGTTCAATTGACTCAAACAACGATAAATATACAAGTTCAAGCAATATTACAATGTCAAGCAATATACACCCAAGGACAAGCAGTATTAGAACATTTGCAACAGTTGACTATGTTAAATTATATGAGTTCAAAAATATATACCCAACAAATTATGCCATATACACCCAACAATCAACCATATACATCCAACACATTACGCCATATACACCCAACAAATTACTCAATATACACACAAAAATCAGTTAGAAGAAGAACTAGAACAAGAAGAACAGTAAAAGCTAGAGCAAGATGAACGGTAAAAACTTAGATAAGGCACATACACCCAAACCGATTCATAAGCATTTAATTAGATCAGTTAAAAATTATGTTCAATTCAATGAAACATGGATAAATATACAAGCTCTAACAATATTACAATGTCAAGCAATAATATACACCCAAGGACAAGCAATATTAGAACAGTTGCAACAGTTGATTATATTATATGATATGCATTCAGAAATATACACCCAGCAAATTACGCCGTATACACCCAACAATCAACCATATACACCCAACACATTACGCCATATACACCCAACAATCAACCATATACACCCATACAAATTACTCCATATACACCCAATAAATTAAACAATATACAGTGAAAAATCAGTTACGAGAAGAACTAGAACAAGAAGAACAGTAAAACCTAGAACCACTTTGAAGAACAGTAAAACCTAGAGGAACTTAAAAGAAGAGTAAAACCTAGAATAAGAAGAACAGTAAAAACAGTGATATGATGTTGAGTTAAGAAATTAACTAAATAAATTAGTGATGACAAACATTATTTTTGGACAAAATAAATAATTAGTGTTGATCAATTTTAATGGCATATTACTAATTATTTATTTCATATTGCAGGCCAAATTCATTTAAGCAGCCCAAATGGTAGAAAGACAATATAGCAAGGCTGATGGGTAAAGCCCAAACAAAAGCAAAAGATAGAAGACAAAGAAATCAGATGGGCCAAACGGGTTACATGAACCAAACCGATCCAAGCCCGAATTAATTTTCAATTTCCACCATATTACTCCAACCAAAGCAACGTTCCCCTCCTCTCAAATCAAGTCAAATCAAACCTTCAGAAAAGTAAGAAAGAGAAAGAGCTTCTTCACCAAACTAAACACCAAAGAAGCAAAAGAGAGAAAGGTTAAAGCTTGACACACAGAAATTTAATCAGAAAATCCAAACCAAATCAAGCTTAAGTTAAAGGTAATCCATCTCATTTTGCTTGCATCAAATCTTCTTCTCTTCTTCCCAACTCTCTGCAATATCCGAAAATGGCATTCAAGGAAAAAGTGGTTCTCTGCCCTATTCTGTTTCACATCTACGGTCACAAGTGATACTTGGGGACCAAGTAGCTTTTCTATGGCTAAGATCAAGTTGACCATGAGAAGATTTCTATGGTTACTGCTTTGTGGCTTTCGGTCAAGATGAGGAAGTCAGAGGGAAAGTTTCTACTCTGAGGATTAAGGAGAAAAAGTGAATCTGTAGTTGGTGAAGCTCAAGGCTCAAGATGTTGACCTTGGAAGAAGGACCCAGCAACATGCAAGGAGTTAAAAGAAGTTTTTCTGTTCATTCAGAACCAAGGAGAGAAAACCAGAGTTTGAAAGTTCTGTTCTGAGAAGAGCTCTTTGAAGAAGTTCAACTAACTGGACAGTGTAACCTAATCAAAGGTGCATTCCGCCAATATGAAGAACTGAATCAGAGGCTTGCTAATCTGATTTTTCGCATAGCACAGAGGCTGTTGATGAAGTCAATCTCCTTCATGTTTTACTGATTGTGATGTATTTTTCTAAGCTTATCTTTCTGTAATTTCTTGAGAGAAAAGGCATTGTGAGAAAGCTTGAGAAAAAGCCAAGAGTTGAAAAAGGCTGAGAGATACACTTTAGAAAAAAGTCTAGAGTTATTTTCAGATTTCTTTAGGTTGATTAAGTGTCTTGTATCTTGTACCTGAAAGGTATCCCTTTCTTAGTTGGGTTAGCACTAAGAGGTATAGTTAGGTATTAGCATAACCAATGTCAAGTTAGGTTAGAACTTGAGTGTGATAGGATTGGGTCAATCCTGTGTTATTGGTGTATGTAATACTGTTAACTATAGTGAAATTCTTCCATAGTTGTGGAGGAGACTGGATGTAGGTTGCATAGCACAAGGCAACCGAACCAGGATACTTGCTGGTGTTAGCTTTTCTCTTCTCTGCTGTGTTCTGTTTTCTGATATTCATGAGACAAATAAATTGTCTCATAAATTTCCGCTGCTGAGTTCAAACAGAATCAAAACTGCAAAGTTATTTTAAAAGGGCAATAACAGCAACTAACAAGGAAGGCATAGATTCAACCCCCATTCTCTAAGCCTACCACAACCTTCAATTGGTATCAGGAGCTAAGGTCTCAAGAATCAAGCTTAACCGCTTGGAGCAAAGATCCAATGGCGAACAACTTGGGCACAACCACAGTTGCTTACACTCTCACTGAAGGCCAGTCAAACAACCGGCCACCTTTCTTCAACGGGAAGAACTATTCCTACTGGAAAGAAAGGATAAGGATCTTCATCCAATCCATTGACTACAACTTATGGAAGATCGTTGTGAGCGGTCCAAAGATCCCAACAAAAACAAGTGCTGATGGAGTGGTGACTCCAAAAGAAGAAGCTGAATGGAATGAAGATGACAAGAAAAAGATAGAGCTGAACGCAAAAGCAATCAACCTTCTTCACTGTGCTATCAGCTTTGAAGAGTACCGGAAGGTGTCTAGATGCAAGACAGCCAAAGAAATCTGGGAAAAACTCCAAGTTACACATGAAGGCACCAAACAAGTCAAAGAAACGAGGATTGATATGCTGCGAAAAGAGTACGAGATGTTTAGCATGAAGGATGGAGAAAGCATTGATGAAGCCTTTGAGAGATTCTCAATAATAATCAACAACCTTGATGCTATGGGTACAAACTATGCAGAACAAAACTTGGTGAGAAAACTCCTTAGAAGCCTCACAAAAAAGTGGGAAAACACTGCCACTGTCCTAACCGAGAGTAACAACATAAGTCCTATAACCTATGATGAGCTGAGAGGAAAACTCCTTGCCTAAAGAAGCCACACACACAAACACAGACTCAAAGAAAAAGGGAATAGCCCTCAAGTCACAAATAGAACCAAAAGAGAGTGAGTCTAGTGATGGTATTTTAGATGACGAGCTTTTGTTTTTTGCTAAGAGATTTAGAAGAATGATGAAGAGCAAGGGCAAATACAAAGGTTCAAGTTCAAAGGAGCACAAAATAGACTTGAGCAAGGTGACGTGTCATCATTGCAAGGAAACTGGACACTTCAAGTCAAACTGCCCAAAGCTCAAAAAGGAGGACAAAGGAAAGAAG
>NC_029773.3:83061637-83069654 GCF_000817695.3 Arachis duranensis | reverse complement strand
TTTGTTGTTCTCAGCTTTTATGGTTAAAAACACAGCTTGCTGATTACAAGTTAAATGCTGAAAATATCCCCTTAATGTGTG
Source organism: Arachis duranensis (assembly GCF_000817695.3). Taxonomy (NCBI): domain Eukaryota; kingdom Viridiplantae; phylum Streptophyta; class Magnoliopsida; order Fabales; family Fabaceae; genus Arachis; species Arachis duranensis. Next base: position 83,069,573 of record NC_029773.3, on the reverse strand, counting down.
ATAATATGAGTGCCATCAATATTTCTAAAAATCCAGTTTTGCACTCTAGGACTAAGCATATTGAAGTGAAATTTCACTCAATAAGAGAACATGTCCAAAAGGGGGATATTTGCATTCAATTTGTTAAATCAGAGGAGCAATTAGCCGATATTTTTACAAAACCATTAGCTGAGGATAGATTTTGCAAGCTTAGGACTTATCAAGGAATCTTGAGTTATGATTCCTTGTTTGAAAAGTGCTGATGTATTTGCTGGAGCTTTTTGTCTCATAAACAGGTATGAGACAATTCTGGGCAAATGATGAATGTTTCCTTCAAGTCAGCGTGTTCTGGACTTATTACAAGTGAAAAATCAATCTGGGCCAACCTCAATTCAGATCTGGGTAGTCCTATGTGTTTCATTAATTCAAACCACATTTGGGCCCAATATGAATGTTACATTCTTGCTTGCTTATTTTGTGTATGACTTGTGAGTTTAAGTTTTTTTTATTTTTTTTTGTGGCCTGAAATGGTTTTTAATCCAACTTAATTTTTTTTGGTTAAGTTTAATTTTTGTTGTCTTTCAAAATTTAAAATTAATTTCCTGTTTTAAATTCAAAATCCAATAAAATCTTTCTTTTATGAGGTCATGTCTTTTCAAGTCTTTTCAAATGGTGATGCAGTTGCATGGTTTTAGAAATCCACTTTTTGGGTACGGTTACCAACACTCCCTCTCTTCCCTCCATAACTTCTCCTCAACCCTTCGGTTTCTTCCCTCTCACACCACTATTTCTCTTCCCTCAAAAGATTGAATCTAACCAAATGAGGAGGAAAGTTATTGCAAAAAGGGCTCCTCGTGAGAAGATTTACAAGCTACCCATAAAGCCTTCCACTCGCTCTCAAGACCGGACCTTTACCCCTTCTCCTTCTCCTCCTACCTCTCCTCCTCGCTGTGACCCCATGGCTCGGACCAAAAACACTCCAAGGTTTTCTGCCTCTGCCAAGCCGACGCCACCACCAAAGGCCACACCTTCCAAGCCTAGCTCTTCAAAACCGAGTTCAGCAAAGCCTAGCTCCTCCAAAGGCAAACGTCAGGCGATTGAGGAACCTATTCCCGAACTAACACAACCAAAATCCAGGTCGGTTCCAATGCGCTCTCAACGAGGTAACACTCGAGTCCCACTCAAAGATGTTAAAGAACCAGAAATAGGACCTTTTGATCACAAAGCTCATTTTCTGACCTCTCATTCAAACTATAACCCCTATAGATTCAAATCTGCCATGAATAATGATTTTTATGAGGGAGTCATCCAGTATCGTACCATGTGCTCTTCATTTCTCGCTGATTTGCCATCTTTGAAAAGAAAAGGTTTTCCTTTTGTTGACAACTTAATTTTTCTGGACTGGAATCACCTTTTTGAAATCAAAAAACCTGTTTATCCCTTGTTGGTCAAAGAGTTTTATGCAAACATGACTTATCATGAAGGCACTGCTCATTCGTATGTCAAGGGCCGAGATATCGTTTTAAACAATGAGACCATCAGTGAAGCTTTGAAGTATACTGATGTTGGGCCTTGTGCCTACACGTCAGTTAAGTGGGATAATGGAGTTGGTGTTTCTTACAATGATGCCCTGGCTAGTATTTGTGAACATGTCTCCTTAATAGATGGCATTATACCCACACACAAAGCCCTAGGATATGAACGTGCTCAGTTGCACCGAATGGTCAACCACATTATACTTCCCCAAAATGGTTCATATCAAAGGGTTTCATACACTGACACTCTTGTTTTATATGCCATTCTCACCAAAATTGAAATTTCATTTGCATATTTGATGGTTAGATACATGTTTGATTCTGTTAGAAGTGAAAAGGACAAAGCTCTTCCTTATGGCATGTTTCTAACTTGTATTTTTGAGTATTTTGGTGTTGACTTGACCAATGAGAAATATAAAAATAGACATTCATATCTAAAGGGAGGTGGTTCAGTGAAACAGAACAAAGGACCCACTAGATCTAAAAGAGTTGTCCTAGATGATGAAGATGATGATTTTGTTCCCGAAGATTCTCCTGATCCTTCCACTGAGGGAACATCCATCTCCACTGGAAAGAAATCTGCTCTGCTAAATGTGGTTAAGGATGTTGCTCAAGAGTTTGTCTCCCAATCAAATCACTTGATTGCCATGAGCAAGGAACAAAGGAAACTAGCTAGCAAGCATGAGAACTTTTTGAAAAAATCGAGGGATAGGGTGGCTGTGCTCATGACCTTCATTGATAACCTTCAAAATGATGAAGACATTGCCACTGATGCTGAAAAGGAAGCTGCTTCGGAGGGGGATGGTTTTGATGCCTAAGTTTTGTCTCATGACAACTGCTGCTGCTGATCTCTTTTTGTCTCATAAATTCTACTTATTTTGCAACTGTTGAACTGTTTTTATTTTGGATGACTGTAATAACTCTAAATACTGCTGCACTTTTGTTGGTTTAGTTAGAACTTTGGACTGTGATCTAACCTTTTCTTGCAGGATTTATATTGGTGTTTTTGTTGATCTTGTTTATTTTCCACCCTTGATGACAAAAGGGGGAGTAATCGCACTAGAATGAATGATGGTATTTTTTTGGTGTTGACGTATTTTTTTGGTGTTGATGCAGCTACTAGTAATTTATTTCGGATTTTTAATTGCTGCACTAAAATTTGATTTCACATGCTGAATCCTTTTGCTACTGATATTAGCTTGATGTTGGGCTGATTATGTGATGTAGCTCATTTGATATCTCCTATACAAGATAAATGTGCATAGCTCTTTATTGTGCTTTCTTTAAGTACAATGCATAACAGGAACAAAGAGGAAAGCATAAATCTAGGGGAAACTAATCTTGAAAAGGAAAGGGAGAGCAACATAAAAGCAAATGACAAAAAAAAATCAAAGAGAGTTTCTAAACCCTACTCAAATTCACTTCCTTTTGATTATTGCTTAAATCATGTTTGTCATCAAGGGGGATATTGTTGAGTTAAGAAATTAACAAAATAAATTAGTGATGACAAACATTATTTTTGGGCAAAATAAATAATTAGTGTTGATCAATTTTAATGGCATATTACTAATTATTTATTTCATATTGCAGGCCAAATTCATTTAAGCAGCCCAAATGGTAGAAAGACAATATAGCAAGGCTGATGGGTAAAGCCCAAACAAAAGCAAAAGATTGAAGCCAAAGAAATCAGATGGGTCAAACGGGTTACATGAACCAAACCGATCCAAGCCCGAATTGATTTTCAATTCCCACCATATTGCTCCAACCAAAGCAACGTTCCCCTCCTCTCAAATCAAGTCAAATCAAACCTTCAGAAAAGTAAGAAAGAGAAAGAGCTTCTTCACCAAACTAAACACCAAAGAAGAAAAAGAGAGAAAGGTTAAAGCTTGACACACAGAAATTTAATCAGAAAATCCAAACCAAATCAAGCTTAAGTTAAAGGTAATCCATCTCATTTTGCTTGCATCAAATCTTCTTCTCTTCTTCCCAACTCTCTGCAATATCCAAAAATGGCATTCAAGGGAAAGTGGTTCTCTGCCCTATTCTGTTTCACATCTACGGTCACAAGTGATACTTGGGGACCAAGTAGCTTTTCTATGGCTAAGATCAAGTTGACCATGAGAAGATTTCTATGGTTACTGCTTTGTGGCTTTCGATCAAGATGAGGAAGTCAGAGAGAAAGTTTCTACTCTGAGGATTAAGGAGAAAAAGTGAATCTGTGGTTGGTGAAGCTCAAGGCTCAAGATGTTGACCTTGGAAGAAGGACCCAGCAACATGCAAGGAGTTAAAAGAAGTTTTTCTGTTCATTCAGAACCAAGGAGAGAAAACCAGAGTTTGAAAGTTCTGTTCTAAGAAGAGCTCTTTGAAGAAGTTCAACTAACTGGACAGTGTAACCTAATCAAAGGTGCATTTCGCCAGTATGAAGAACTGAATCAGAGGCTTGCTAATCTGGTTTTTCGCATAGCACAGAGGCTGTTGATGAAGTCAATCTCCTTCATGTTTTACTGTTTGTAATGTACTTTTCTAAGCTTATCCTTCTATAATTTCTTGAGAGAAAAGGCAAAGTGAGAAAGCTTAAGAAAAAGCCATGAAACTATAGTGAAATTCTTCCATAGTTGTGGAGGAGACTGGATGTAGGTTGCATAGCACAAGGCAACCGAACCAGGATACTTGCTGGTGTTAGCTTTTCTCTTCTCTGCTGTGTTCTGTTTTCTGATATTCATGAGACAAAAATAAATTGTCTCATAAATTTTCGCTGCTGAGTTCAAACAGAATCAAAACTGCAAAGTTATTTTAAAAGGGCAATAACAGCAACTAACAAGGAAGGCATAGATTCAATCCCCCTTCTCTAAGCCTACCACAACCTTCATATGAGATTTAGAATAAGAAGATCAATAAAACCTAGAAGAACATAGAAGAACAGTAAAACCTAGTTCTTCGATTTCGAAATCAGAAACAAAAATGTGAAAAATGTACAAGATGAGTAAAACAGTAACGTACCTTGAATAATATTTTGTTGATGGTTTTTGCTAACATTCGCGACGAGTTCGAATGTCTCTTCAGTTTGGAATGTTGCTTGAAACTTGAGGATTTGTGTTATCTTTGAAGGAGAAGAGGAAGAGTGAGCCATAACGAGCGGTTTTTTCGAAGCGTAATCGTTTGAGTGACACGCGTGGAATTGACGCTCCATTTAAAGGGAGAGAGTGCGCGTGGATTAAACCTGGGTTGGACCAACTTGTATGGGTTGTATGCGTTATTTGCATGTATGTGTAGCAGGGCCCAAAGTTAAATAAATAATTTCTTATCATTATCTAATAAAAAACATAATTTAAAATTTAAAATTTTAATTTAGGGTTTAAAATTTAGAATCTAGCATTTGAGATTTAGAATTTAGGATTTAGGATTTGAGGTTTAGAATTTAAGGTGATCCACAATAGTAACTAATAGTTAGTGGCTAGTTGCCATAATGGTAGATAAAATTGTGGTGTTTCTTGTTGGAAAGAAAAAGGAAAAAGCAGAAAAGATAAAAGAGTAATTTTAAAAAAAATTGAGTAATTGAATTTTTTTTTATTATCTAATTTTGGTTGTTTTTGTTTGCTTCTTATATGGATTGATTTAAGTCCAACCAAAAAATATTAACAAGAGCTTTTAGTGCAATTTTTAACAAAATTTTTTAATTTAAGTATTTTTAATATTACAATATATAAAATTATAAAAAAAAGTTATATATAGTTATATAATATATACATTAAAAATCTGACACCAATTCAATTATCATATATTTGTATCGATAATACTAGAAAGAGAAAAAATATCAAAATTTGCCTTGTTTAATATTTATTAATTATTAACAATTAATAAATGTTAAATAAGATAAGTTTGATCTGTTTTTAGTTACTATTTTTTTGTTATCAAACACTTTTATATTTGTATATAAATTAATATATTGTGTAACTCATTTTTAATATGTATTTTTTATTTTAATACAAAAAATACTAAAAGATCAGCAAAATTTATTGTTTTTAGCTAGCAATTAACCATTAATGTTTAAAAATGTGGGATAAAAATATGTTGTTAAATTACTATACTAAAGAAATTGGGTTAATGACTAAAAGTGATAACAAAAAATAATAAATTCTGATAATCTTTGAACATTTTTTTTAAATTATGGCCACTAACTTTATTAAATTCTAACTATCATGTAACCAGTAAAAGAAAAATGAGTAATCTCACACTATTAGATGAATTTCACACTATTAAAAACATCATTAATAACTACTTGATGGCTATAAATCATAAAAATTACTGGCTCCCTAACACTCTTTTATTCTATATATATGGATCATAACTGATTTTTTACGTATACATAATATAGTTGACAAAATTATTTTGTATTATATATAGTAAAAATTAAAATTGAAACTTAAACAAAAATAAAATCTCTTCTGGATTCTCCTCTTATAACAACGGCAGCATTGAATGGCTCCAAATCACCATTGTCTTAAATCTCATGTGATTCAATTGGAAAATGATAAATAAAAGGTTACTTCCTATCACAATTGACTAAATTAATGAATGGTAGACTAGACAAAGTCAATAAAATAAACTTCCTATATGATCATGTAAATAAATAAAAATATATTTAATGCCCATAAAGTACTTGGAAAAGTATATTCATTGCCAATAAGTAATAACAGAATAATTTTGTATATGGCATGATGAATTACCAAGAACTTAAATTTATATATATATATATAATTAAATTAGAACTAGCAATATCCTGGTTATTGGTTTATAACTTTCAAAAAAGGGTTCACAAAGAAAAGAAGGAAAAAGGAAGAAGATGCCTTGCCTTTACATCTCCACCAATGTTAACTTAGATGGAATTAACTTGGATCCAATCTTTTCTGAAGCAACATCTGCTATTTCCACAATCATAGGAAAACCTGAAAAGGTATGATATATACTCTCTTTCTTTGTCTCTGATCAATGTTTTTTTTGTTCTTTTACAACCAAAGTTTCTGAATTTTTGGGAATAAAATTCTGGGGTTGACACAAATAATGATTATTTTTTATAATATAATTTTGTTGTTCATCTGTTTGCTGATTGATGGTTATAGACTCAGTTTCTGATTGCTCTTTTTGGTGAGTGCTCTCTTATGTAATTGCTATCAACTACTGTTTAGCTTTATCCTCTGCTATGTTTCATTATCATTCTTAGTAAATAAAATTGGACCACAATTTTTTTTTCTCCTTATTATCATTTTCAGATGTAGAAGCTTTTGATTGCTCTGAAAATTTGCAATTATCTCTCTTTTCCCATTTTCTGACTCAGTTTTGTAGTTTAGGGTATAGTTCACAGTGAGTAACTCTTGGTAGTTACAGATTCTCATTAGATTTGGTGCAACAAAAAATATATCTTTTTATATATTTGTATTAGTTTATTTTTCACTAAATAAAATAAATGTTTTATTTTGGAATTTGGAGTGATCAGTGATGTGAATGAATGTGTACTAAATCAACCCTCTGACAGATAAACCTTAGCTTTAACTAATGAAAGGAAGACTTTTGACAAAAGAAGACAGGTTAGAAGCTTTTCCCGTAGGGAAGTGGGAAATATTTTAGTGCCTTTATGAGATTGTTAAATGTTAATTAAAAGCAAAGGAAATCAGATCACAGGAACAATTATATATATAGAAAGTTTAAAAAATATATTAGTGTTTCAGTTATTTTTAACTGTAGATTTTAATTATATATATATATATTGCTAAAGTAAGCCGGACCAATTTACATAAAATCTTTGCCAAACAAATTTTGTCATCATTTCAGAAGCAGTACCCATAAGATGGAGTCAGGCATGTCAAAGCCATTTTTAATATGTTATCTGTGAAATCGGAGGACGTTATTTCTGCTCCATTGCCCTGAAATAGAGTTCTATTTCTCCTTTATCACCTGCAAAATGAGATTCTATTTCATTCAATTTTATCTTTTAAAGGACTAAATTGATTATGTTTTTGTTTATTATTTAAATAAAGGTTTAATTATTCTGTTGGTCTTTATAGTTTTACAAAATTTTTAATTAAATTTTTATATTTTTTTTCTTTTTAATTGAATTCTTACATTAATTTTTTTTAATTGAGTTCCTAATTTTTTTTTATTTGAGTCTTTGTACCAATATTTTTTAGTTGGATTCTTATCCAATTAAGTCAATTATTATTAAGAGGGATCTAATTGAAAAAAAATTAATGCAGTGACCCAACTAAAAAAATATATATATAAAAACCTAATTAAAAATTATAAAATTATAGAGACTAACAGAATAATTAAACCTTAAATAAAAAGTTGTTATTAACATTGTTATTTAGTTTTCTCAAAATAACAATTTTATATATCAATAAAATATATTATTTTTAATTAATATT
>NC_029773.3:83057089-83061538 GCF_000817695.3 Arachis duranensis | reverse complement strand
AAAATAAGTTACAACATATTTTTAGTCTAGCAATCTCTTTATTCTAGTATTTTTAGTGGGTTAAGTATGATTTTAGTCTTTAACGTAGAGGTCGAAAATTTATTTCGTTTCTGACTTTTTTCGCTATAAAATAGTCCCGAAAGTTTCAGTTTGTTTTAAAATAGTCCTTTTTATCAAATTTTTTTTATTCTAAAAATACCCCTAACTAAAAAAACAACAAAAACAACGTTGAATAAGGGGAAACGGAGAAGGGGAGAAAGGGGGAAGGCTCGCCGCTCCAATCCGTCGCCGCTTCTCGTCGTCGTTCAATGGCTGGATCTCGCCGCTGCTCCTGTGGTCTCGGCGGAGGTGGTCGATGGCGGTGGGTTCTAGTTCGAGGCAAGAACCTCTGGGCTCGGCGAAAGTGTGCAATGGCTGTGGATTCTGGTTCGAGACAAGAATAGGGAATGGCTTCGGTGGTGAGCCGAGGAAGGAGAAGAGGTTGCGCCGTGACGGTGGCGCTAGGGTAGCGTGAAGAGAGAAGAAGAAAAGGTTTGCGGCGCTTTGATGGCGGATCGGCGCTGTGATGGCAGTTTCGGGTGGCTCGCCGGTTTTTGCTTCTACTTCTATTTTTCTTTTGCTTCTGCTTTTATTCTGCTTTTGCTTCTATTATGTTGTTGATTTTTTATTATTGTTGTTTCTGGTTGCTTCTGCTTCTGATTGATTATATTGTTTTATTGTTGTTGTTGTTCTGCTCCTGTTTCTGTTTCTGCTTGATTCCATTGTTGATTCATTAGTGATTCCAAAAAATCAATCATGAATGCATCAATACATTTATTTATAATTTTTCTTATAATTTAAATGAAATATTTTCTATAGAACTAAGGAGAATGATAAATAAATTCACAGTTGATTTTGTGCCTTTAGAGTTTATATTTGTTCTCCAAATTATCAACTTTATTTTGTACTGCTGTCATGTAAAATATTTCATTAATTACTTAATTTTGACCTCATAGTAGGATTACATTGAAACTAAATAAAACTTTTTAAATTCAAATATGACACTTTAAATTTTAAAGACCAAAATATGATTACATTCAAACATAAAGAACCAATTTAATATTTTACCCTACATTTTATCTATTATTATTGAATAAAATATATAACTAACCTAAATAAATAAAAAATAAAATGTGAATTGACGTAGCATCAAATCATGAACTGTACATAATTCACACGTGAAGATTGAATGAGTGGAAGAAGTGGATGCACTTGCGTGAATAACATAACAGGACAGTAATGGAGTGTGCTTGAACAGTAGCACCTTATCTTTATATTGAAAATTAATAATAGCCATTAACCAATGTTTGCTTGGCACCTAACACACCCTACCATTATTTGTTTGAAATTCATACAGAGATGTGAACATACACTGAAATTAGACAGTATCAAAGTCAATTTGCAATTGCTTTCAGACTAGAAAAGAAAATTACTCTTCAATTTTGTGATTCTTATTGTCTGCCCATATTATGGCTTTTGCATAGTTGAGCTGAAATGAAAATTGTACAGTTTGTAGGTTTTAAATGAAATAAATAAATAAAATAAAATGAGGAGTAATTTACTCACTATATTTTAAAAAGGGTATAAAATGCTTCCTGAATTTTAGAAAGTATGTAAATTAATTGTTAATAAAATAAAATAAAATGGCACTTTTTTTTTGTCAAAATCGATTTTGACCAGATGAGGGGTGAGATTCCTTTCTTGTAATAGCTGCATTACAACAAAAATAATTTTTAATAACAAAAAAATTTAGTGGTAATAATACAATGATCACGGTATATTTTATTTAGTATATATTTTTGTGACAGTTATATAGTTGTCATTATTATATGTTATAATAATAATTATATACTTATTGCCGTTATTAAAAAGATTCTATCGGTAATTGTATAATTGCCACCAAAATTTTTTAGCGACAAAATATAAAACGACATATTATTATTGCTTAAAAAAAAATAAATGGTCACTTAAAAAAAAAATTCTAGCAATGCTATGGGCCTAAATTAACAAATGTTTATAACTGTTACCTCTGTGCCAAAATAATTTCCAACAAAAGAATTTACTCATCATGACTAAAAAATTTATATGGTGTATATTGTGATTAATTTGTAACTTATTATTGTGTAGTTTGTGATGGTAATATTGAAGGGGTCAGTGCCAATAACATTTGAGGGAAACAAAGAACCAGCTGCATATGCTGAAATTGTTTCAATGGGAGGCATAAACAAAGAAGTGAAGAAGAAGCTTATTGCTACCATTGGCACCATTTTGCAATCAAAGTTATCCATACCAAGAACAAGGTTTTTCCTCAAAGTCTTTGACACAACAGCATTTAGGAGTAACTCCAAAATGTGATTATGTAATATGTTGTCTTAATTAATATTATTAATAATAACACTCTTTTATTATATGTTATTTCCAAATTATTTTCATTAAATTTTTTTTATCATCAATAACAAAAATAGAGACTAATTTGGAAAAATCACATAATAATATAATAGAAGTGATAATATATATTAAATTTGAGATTGGCAACATCACTCTTCTTGTTATCATTATTATCCTAACAAGCTAGTAAGCCTCAAAATTGTTTATCCCTGATCTTTCATTGTTATTATTAATCAATTTTAAGTTTTAATGGGTGTACTACTACATGATTTTTGCTTAGAGAAATAAAGTTGATCAGAGTTTCATTCAGTTATTTATGCAAGGTAACTATTTTAGAGTTATTATTAGGTTCTCTGAAAATAAATCGGTACTAATACTTTAATTCATTCATTGTCTTTTATATCAACATTAAAAGTAAATTAAAAATATTAATAAAAATATAAAATGATAACTAATTTCAAACTAACAAAATAAATAATACAGGATAAGAATATTTATTTGCTCTCAGATCATTCAAGAAATTTTCGCTATTTTAGCTAAAGAAGATGCTAATTAATTGGAAAGATGAATATAATAAAGTGTTAAACTAGTTCATAATATCCAACTACTATTATGGCTTTCATTAAAATGTTTGATATATTTAAAATTTAGCTCTCATTATTTAACAAGAGCATTTGGTTTAAAAAAAATATAAATAAAAATAATTGTGAGTGATATCATTATTTAACAACATGATGCTTATTGTCCATTTTCCGGGGCCTAGGGATCAAATAATTAATAATAATCCGAGCAGTCACTCTCTTAAAATAAACATATAAAACAGAATATTGGAAATGTCTTCTTCAATGTTTGTAATATAGATGGTGATGGCCTCCCTAGACAATGATGAAAGAATTAGAAAAATGTCACTTCTTCCAACCAAGCTAATCTAGGAGAGAAAGATCAACTATAATTTTTTATTTTTCTTTTAGAAGTAGAAGACCACTTAGAATATATATGTTTCTGGATCTTCCGTTTGAGAAACATTTAAATCATGGTTTGAACACAATGCATAATAATAAAGTCTTTATTAATATAATGGTTAATTTTGTCACTATACTTGCACGCGAGTCTTAATTTAGTCATTGAAATTTTAATTATCTTTATTTAGTTCTCAAATTTTGTGAACGTAACTCATATCTTGAAATAATTTTTGACACATCATCGTTAATAGAATGCTGACTAGACAGTCGAATATCATGTTAGACTCTGTAAAATAACGTCATTCTAATTTTGACAATCAAATAATTCAAAAACAACGCACAAATAATATTTATTGAAACTTTTCCTTTTAAAACAAATGATATGATATAGTTTTTGAGCTAATTGAATGCTAAAATAAAAATGGCTTCATTTTATGGATTTTAATGTAGTATCTAATTCTATATTATTACTTTATTAATATTTGTGTGTCAAAAATTATCACAAAAACTAATATAAATAACGTTTATAAAATTTAAAGACTAAATAAAAATAATTAAAATCAGAAAGATTAAATTAAAATTTATGACAAATTTAAGACTAAATTAAATATTAACACGTCTTTCTTAATCCTTGCTGGAAAAAGTAACGAACTCGTATGAATTCAAAGTGATTCCTTGAAATGGGTGAATGATTTTTTGGTGCTTCATCTTTTGGCACTAACGTTGATACGCAAATAAATTAATGGTTGATGCATGAAAGAAATATGAATCTAAGGGTTCTTAGTTAGTAACAGTTATTTTTTATAATTTGACCCAATAGTGTTTGTTATTTATTTTATTTATAACATATTGATCATAATCTATCTACTTAATATACTAAAATTGGGTTTTTCTCCAACTAATAAAATGAGGTGTCAATTTTTCGTAACTCCGGTCCGTTTTTCCTCCAAAATAAATACACTATTCTCTATTCTAAATTATTTTATAAAAAATATTTTTATTATAATTATATTATAATTAATATTTACTGAATAATACATAATTATACTAATTTAGGAAC
>NC_029773.3:83039255-83056451 GCF_000817695.3 Arachis duranensis | reverse complement strand
CATAACAACTTACCACTAATAAAATTATTATATAATGAATGAGAATTAGAATTGTATCAATATAATTAAAATGATTAAAAATATTTTTGATTGATAATTAGTTTAATAATGCTTTTTGAAGTTTAATACAAATTAATCTTAATGACTATAGCATTTTAATTAGCATTTAATTCAAAGCCACATCCGTAACTCTTTTTCCATAAAAAGAATTGTGATTCAATTCTATCAGAGATACAGAAGGTTTTTAAAGAATAAGAAAATGGTCTGAATTTGCATGAATTCTAAATGTTCGAACTTACGATATTGTTTCAGTTGGTTATCGTTACGAAAATGACTATAATTTATACATGTCTAAGAACTATAATAGATTAAATATTATTTAAATAATTTATTTCTAATATTATTATTTGATTAAATTAGTTTTAGAAAAATTTAAATTGTTGACTCAATTTATATATTACGACTATTCTTTTTTAATATATTATTTTTATATTTTCTAATATAAAATTTCTTCTTTTTTTTCTGATTTTTAAGTTTATTTTCTTTCTTGGATATATGTATCACCTTTTTTTCTCATTTTATATTTTAGATTAGTAATGTAATTATTAAAAAAATGTATTTAAAAAATAGAAATATTAAAACATCACTATTTAAAAAAAAAGAAAAGATATGTGAAAAAAGGAAAAAAATTAAAATATCACTATTAGAAAAAAACTATTAATATGCGTATGATGTAACAACCCAGACCACTCGCTAGCATGATATTGTCCGCTTTGGCACATAAGACCTCACGATTTTGCCTTTGATGATAGGGATGATAGCCGAAGTATAACACCCTACCATACGAAGTCTTATGCTTAAGTCATAATTCAGAGATGGCAAGGTATTACGACCTCTAAAATAAAAATTTAGTACGTATAGTAGTATGAATGATTGATTATAACTAGGAGCCTTTATAGAAAAAAGGGGGTAAACAAAAATCGCAACTCGAAAGCGCAACACTCCGATCGATAACGTAACGAACAAGGATAACCAACGCGAGATTATATACATACAAAGGAGTGTCAAAAACAGGAATATCAAGACTCAAAATCCGGTTGCGAAGATAACCGGTCTGAGCATAGTAATATATACATATGATAAAATAAGGAAAACCCCAAAGAAAACCCAAAGGGACACAATCACATAAAACCTATTCTCCAAAATCTCCCATAAGAGGAGTCATCACAGTTTGTATTATTTAATGGAGATAAAAGTATCTAAGCAAAACATATAAACTAAACAGAGTCCCCAAGAACAAAGGATCTTCGCTAATCCAGAAGTCTCCAGCAGGCCTCAGCGAGAAACCTCACGTCCTGCATCTGAAAACCACAAAATCCGCATGGGTGAGAACCAAAGGTCCCCAACATGGTAACAGCTTCCACATATATAATACATAATAATAATGTAAAAAAAATAATATTGAATATTATCTATTTTATTTATGTAGATTCATAATGAAATTTGATATAATTATAGCAAGTATCTAGGATTAATAATAACATGATAGTATAATTTTAAGTTGTATAACATAATAAAAAAATGTAACAATTTATGTATGCTTCCTATATAGCAATAATATTATATATATTTATATATCTCCAATTTTAACTCTTTCCTAAAAATATTGGCATATAATTAATGTCGATGATATATATATTGAGTAAGTATCTCCATTGAAAATATTTGTTAACTATTACCGTGTATAATTAGTGTGTGTGTTTATATATATAAGGATTAATAGTGAATTGTTACAATTATTTATCATCTAAAAAATTCGTATCTCAGACATAAAACTTCTTCTATTTATTATTTTTCATACCTAAGGGATACTAACTACGATTCTATCAACAGTATTACCTATGGTAGATTATGTAATGAAAAAGTTTGAAAAATAAAGGCAAGAAGTATAAGGTTATAGAAAGTCTCATCCAAATTTGACAAGAACAAGACGACTTACATAGAAATAGTTCTCATGGATGATAAGGTAAGTTGATTATTTTCCATGATTCTTTCAAGTGATGCTAGGTCCATTTTATAAATATTTTTTGTTCATTTTTTAAGTTTATTTGATAAGTAAACCCTTGCACGAATCAAAGACAGTGCGATTTTATAGATTTATAAGTGTGTGCTAATAGCATTTATATTTAATGAGGCCTGCTACACATACAAGTCTTTTTGGCTTATAAGTCTTACAAGTTGGTACAAGCCCAACAAATAACACGCATTACACTCCCACATTCAAGAGTAAATAAACGCACGTTATTCAACCACTTCCTGTTTCCAAAGCGCGCTACTCACCATGCATTATAAACGACTCTTCTTCTTCTTCCTCCATGAAAACGAGTTTCTTGCCAAATTTGAAGATAATGAAACTTCAGAAATACACCCAAACGATTACAGAAATACACTCAAAGGATTATAGAAATACACCCAAAGGATTACAGAAATACACCCAAGCGGTTACAGGAATTCACCCAAACGATTATAGAAATACACCCAAAGGATTATAGAAATACACCCAAAGGATTACAAAAACTACACCCAAAGAATTTAAAAAATACACCCAAAATTCGTTGAAGTACACCTTATGCATAATTTAGAACTCTTTCTCTTTCTCCTCCTCGTCTTCTGCTGCTTCTTCTTCTTCAAAAACGATTTCAGAGCTTGAGGTCAAAAAATAATGGAAATCGAGAATAACGAAGAAAGAAAATAGAGAGAAAAACACGTAAACGAAGAAGGAGAAAGAAAAGGCAAAAAAAATGAAAGAAGAAGAAGAAGAAGAAGAAGAAGAAGTAAAAACGTGTAGTAACGGTTGAAGAATGAGAAAAAGAAGACAAGAAACGAAAGAAAAGAAGAAGAAGAGGAAGAGGAAGAAGAACATGCAGCAAGAAGAAGAAGAAGGTGCAGTGAAACGTGCAGTAATGGTTGAAGAAGGAGAAAGAGAATGCAAGAAACGAAAAAAAAAAGAAGAAAAAGAACAAGAAGAGGAAGAAGAACGTGCGCAAGAAGAAGAAGAAGGTGTACTTGTAAAGACTTGTATAAAAAAATGCTTCTATGTGAAAAATTTCTCATATTTAATTTGTTTTATAGTGTGATAATAGCCAATATATTTGTTGGTGAATTTAACTATTACTATATTATTTATGATCACATTTAGTATATATGTCTATTTTATTGAAGAAAATAGATTATTAAAACTGATTAATAACTATTTTAGAGTTAATCCAATTAACACTAAATTAAATAAAATAAATAATACATAATATATTACTTTTTATTAATCAAATTATTATAATTTAAATTAATTTTAAAAAATAATTTAAAATTTTAATTTTAATATTATTAGCTCGCGTAATTACACTTGTTACCATATAAAATTAACTTCAATCTACATTTTCTTTCTTTCCTTTCTGGAATGTAATGGGCTTTTTTTTCTGACGCAAACCTGATTATGGTTCTTCCATTAAAAAAATTACTAATAGTTATATCAATTTCTTGTGAAGTAGAAGTAGCTTTATTGATTATGGTTCCGGTTTATATTTTTGTGTCTTGGAGGTTGGTAGTTTAACTAAAATTGTTCTTATTCGTGTACTGAATAGATATATGCCCCTTTGAAAGTAAAATATGTATAATTTTACATATTATTTGGTGCTGGAAGAATATATATTTATTATGAAGCGAAAAGTCAAAAGAAATATTTAATCTCAACATAATAGAATTTACGTAAGCTTGTTAAAGAAAAATATGGATAAAAATTAATTTGACATCATAATTAGAGTCAATGTGTTATAAAAGATTAACTAACAAAATTTAAAAGGTCAAATTATAAAAAAATAATTGGTGTTAACTAAAAACAGTTGGATTTATAGTTTCTTCATTTAACCATTAATTTATTTGTCTACTAATATTAGTACCAAACTATGAGACACCAAGAAATCATTCACCCTTGAAATGACATTTTTTTCCTGTGATAGGTTGTTTAATGCTTTCATGTTTCTATTTTTGGACGGTAACTTGTTTAATGAGCAATACCTTCTTTATTATCTTTTTTTTTTTTTTATCACTAAAACTTTTTTTGACAATGTCCATATGGAAATCTCACGTAGCTTGGCCCGCTTTGAGTTCATGGCCTTCTTAAGATTTTTAATATGTCGTAATTAGAAGTGTTATGAATTTGGTATGGTTCGGTTTTAGACCAAAAACCAATTAAACTGATCTAATCGATTCTCTTTTAACATCAACCAATCAATTGGTCATTTTTACACTAATCAAACCAAACTAAAAGCAATTTGGTTTGATCGATTTTTTATTTTTAAATCCTAATTAGTCAGGTCATTAATCATAATAAAATAAAGTTTAAAATAATTAATAAACTTAAAAAAATAAAAATACATTAGATTTAAATTTAATACAATTTTAATTAATCTCAATAACTAAATATAAAACAAACCCACATATGAAATGTCTAACCCACATAACTAAACATAAAACAAACATATGAAATGTCTAACAAACATAAAACACTATCTTAAATTCAAACTACAAACTAACAATTAACAAACACACTTTAAAATTAAATAATAACAAAATCAGTTATCATGATTAATCTGAATCCACACCAAATTTATCATCATCTTCTTCGATTGATACAATTCCTACAAAATAAAATAAAAAAATCAATATAAATTATAAAATATAAAGCAATGCGCATAATGTATAAAAGAAACTTCAATTTTTTTTCATATCTAATTCAAAATTTTCAAACTCCTCAATAAACTCCTCAAAATTAGTTGTCATTGAAGAAATACGAAACCAATTAGACCAACAACAAATTTAACTCAACAAATTAGAACAAGTAAAGTATAGAATCAGCAACAACAATAAATTAGACCAACAACAACAAATTAGAACAAGTGAAGTACAAAATCACCAACAACAGCAACAAATTTAACTCAACAAATTAGACCAGCAACAACAATAAATTAAGACTAACGAAGTATATAATTAGCAACAAATTTAACTCAACAAATTAGACCAACAACAACAACAAACTAGGACAAGTAAAGTTGAGAACCAACAACAATAACAAATTTCATTCTAAAAATTAGTGAATATACTAGCCTCCAAAAAAGACATTATTGATGATGGTTTCAGTGGCTAAGAGAATGGGGGGTTGAATCTTAGCCCCCTTTTTTTTTACTACACTTTCTGATTTTTGAGGAGACTTTTTTATTTTTGTCTCGTTCCTAGCCACGATACTTTTATTTTTGTCTCGTCACTTGGCACAAGATATTTTTGGTTTTGTCTCCTGTGTAGTAGAAACAGAAATGGAGTAGAAGAAAGAGAGAATTACACCCAAATATATCCTGGTTCAGCTGCTAAGTGCAGTGCAACCTACATCCAGTCTCCATCACAACAATGATGGAATTTCACTATAATCATTCTGATTACAAATTGTAAAGTGCTAACCCAACTTACAAGGGGATTCCCACAGAATCATGAAACACAACATAGATGAACAAATGAATTCTAAGGACATCTATGGCTTTTTCTTTTAATTTTGCACTCTTTGCCTTTTTTCGCTCTATGACTTTTTCATACAAACCTCACTGTTTGCCTTTTTCCATGAGACTCAAGACATGACAAAATTAAACAGAAAAATACTAAACAGAATACATTGAAGGAGAAGAAAATCTGTAAGTTTAGGTAGCTATGAGAATCCTGTGCCTTGCACTCTCACTGCTTACTTCTAACTCCTTGAATCAAACCGTGACTATTCACCCCTTTTATAGAGAGGAGAAGCCTTCACAGTTGAAACAAAAACCAAGCTTAACTTCTTTTCCTTCACACATAACCGGTTCGGTTAAAGAGAGAGAGAGGAGGTAACTCATGCAAAACCCAACATGCAAATACCTCTAGTTCTTCCTTGGTCATCAGTCTTCATCAATCCGAGCTCTCCATCCTTGGCTTGCTCTCCAAGATGGATTTTTGGCCCTTGATGCTTCATGATGATGATGACTTCATCTGCTCCAATCTTTGCCTCTTCCATCACTTCGCCACTCTAGCTACTTTCTGTGGTGGTTGAACAGAATCAGAGACAAGCCATGCTTCCAAGGATCTCCTCCTTGCTGGCCGAATCTCCTTCTTTCTTTTTGGGTATGAGGAGCTCGAGATTACCTCACCAAATCTTACCATTTTTGGTAAAAATCTCAACCACAGCATACTTTTATTTTGTTATGTTTTCTTGCCATCATCATGATGGTCTTGAGACGTGCTTTTCCTTTCTTTTGATAGCTCATTTTTGCTTCCATGGTTTCTTGGGTATTGACCGAAAGAAAGAAAGAAATGAGAGAGAAGATGGAGTTTGAAAGGAAAGCAATTAAATGAAATAGAATAAATTAATTGTAATGAATTGCTTTTCCTCTATATTGAGTAGTGTGCATCTTCAATGCAATCAATCATGTCAATCACACTTTCTCTCTCATAGTTCCCATGCATGTATTCATTTTATTTTAATGATATTTGAGTTCCACCACATGCTAGAAATGGGTTCCGTTGGAAGCAATGAAGCTTTATTTTCTTTGCTTCATGGTTTCGGACCAAACATGCTTGTCTCTAAGCAATTTTAATTTTGGGCTTGTAACAACAAAATTCATCCTGACCCATGTAACATGGTAATCAATTCAGCCATATAAAGTAGGAAACATTCAACAAGGCTAAATATAGATTTTGATTTGGGCTTGCAACATTTTTTATTTTTTCGGCCCAAATCAATTCAGCTATAATCACACCAAATTAACACTAAGGCTGAAAGTTGGTCCAATATATATAACCTGCATTGCAAAATTAATTTAATCAACACATGAAAATTAAAATTAAAATAATAATCTTGCAATTAGTCATATTAATAATATTTGATCATCATTAATTTAAACTTGAATTTTCCAAACTCATCAGTTGAGTTGTAAGAGAGGGCTTGATAATGGTGTGGGGTTCTTGACGACGGAGAGGACTGCTTGGTGACGGCGAAGGCTTCTTGGAGACGGGGAGGTGCTTGGTGACGGCAGGGGCTTCTTGACGACAGAGAAGTGCTTGGTGACAGAGAAGATTGTCATGGTTGGGACTTGTGAGATGGCGCGACGAGGAACACGCCACCGTTGCAGAATGCGTGAGAAGGATGGAGAAAAGAGAGCTGTGTATGGAGGAGGGGGAAGGGAGGTGCTACAGATGGAGGGAAGGAGGCTCTATGGAAAAGAATGGAGGGAGGGAGGTAGGGAGATTCTGAGTTTCAGATAGGGAGGGAGGCGTTGCATCTTGCGTGAATGAGTCACTCACTTAAGATTGGGGATTTTGATGTTAAGTTAAAGGATAAAATTGTAAAGAAAAAGTATGGGTAAACAATGAAAATATTAAACAATGTGAACAATAGATATATTAGATGTTTAATTCACTAGATGTGTGGATGGTTATTCTAATATTAAGATTTAAGTGAGTAATTTGGAGTATAGTGTGTTTTAGTTGAATTTGGCCAATATTAGGGCCCGTTATTCATATTGTTCGAGAAAATCATTGGCACTACATGTTATTCATGGGTTCAATTCGGCTTTCATTAAGCTCATCGAAAACCGAACCGATCAATTTTATCGAAAAATGGTTTTTTCGATTCTTAGATTGATTGTTATAAATTTTGGTTTGATTTTACGATAATTTTTTGTTCGGTTTTATGGTAAGTTTCAATACAACTAAATTTCTATAGTGATATTTGAGATTCACAATTTTTACTATTTTAGTTCCTCAAATTCAAAATTTACTATATTGGTCCGCAAGACTCAACTCTAGGCACCAATTGGTCTCTCAACCCTTTCAAATGCTAAGTCAGAGAATAGAGTGCTGGGTTGGCTCTGACTTGCCATGTTGGACACATGGCTAAACGATGTTATTTTATTTTGGTGGTTAAATAAAGTAAAAACAAGGTCATTTTGAAAAATGAAAGAACATAAATCCGTTTGTATATCATATAAACTTTTTTCCATCTTCTCATTTTTGTTTTGTTTAAGCGCCAAAATGAAACGATATTGTTTAGCCCTGTGTCCAGTGTGGCAAGTTAGAGCATGCTCAACATTCTGCTCACCGATTCAGCGTTAGAAATGGTCCAAAAATCAATATAATGCCTGGAGCTAAATCTCGAAGATCATATAGTAAATTTTGAATTTAATGGACTAAAATAATAAAAGTTGTGAATCTTAGTAAAAAATTTTGTCATCGCAATACCATAATTTAAAAAGAAAAATAATGGTCACAATACTAATTGCCATAATTTCCTATAATTTGCGCACAATCACATGTTATTATCTTTCTTTTTTATTAACAAAATAACTACCCTTATGATGAAGCACTTGAATGAATAAACTTCTTATTCATTAATTTCTCCAGTTAAATCTTAAGCTCCGTTAGTTCCCACAATGACATTCTGTATAGTGCGGCTGATACTAGCCTCGCTTTGAGTATTAAGTATGTCGCAAACTTTAGACTCAATTAAACTAGTGATTGAATTGATTCTCGAAGGAATAACAATCATTTTGTTCACTTTCTTATTAATGGTTATCCGATGCACTTGGTGGAATTGATTCTTATAAATTTAGTAACAATATATATGAAAATATGAGTCAATTAAGATCTCAACATTGTCTGTTGTCACACATAATAAATCATAAAGTTGTCGTGCTATTCAATATTAAGTCCAAACGCAACTTCATTTATATAACATAAAAAGGATCAAGTTATAGTTATAGTAAGGATTAAGGAGGTCAAATACGAAAATAGACATACAAAATTTGTCATAATAAACTTACTTGAATACATATTATTGAAACATAGTAAAATATTTGAATGGATCAAGCTCCTCTAAAAAAAAAGAGGTTAGTAAAGTAAGAAAGTGAAAGTTTAATTACCTTTAAATCAAAGTAATAAGGTTCATATAAGAGAGAAATTGCAAATTCATGATTAACTCATTAATTTATAACTTTATAATTTTTTATTTTAAAAGATCTTTTTTCTATTGAATACATATTTAAATTATGGTCATAATTATCTCTGTAGATTAGTGTTCACTAATGATATTAGAATAAAAAATAAAATAAAAATATTACACACACATAAAAAATTATTTACAAAATCAATCATCATGTATTAGTTTAGATGTTTAAAGAAGGAAAAAAAAAGAAAAAGAAAAAGAGCCAGGAATAGAAAAAGAAACAACACACTAAGCTAAGTCACGATGTAGCAATTCTAAGTTTCTAACACTACTTTAGGCAAAGATACACGCTAGATGAATTTAGTAACATCACTGACAATCACTTTTGCTAAGCGGTCAGCAACGCTATTGACCTCTCTTTAACTACCAACTCAAATTTGAAGGAAAAAATAACATGCAAATAGCGATGTCCTCTCTTCTCCTCTCTTAGGGTTTGAAGGAGTGTAGCTTAATATCCTATTCCATCAAACACAAACACCATATTAGATACACAAAATACAACCCAAGACCAAGAGGATGAAGAATTTTTGGTAGTGTTCAGCAATAAAGACGTGGGGAAGGCTTACAAGGGTGCGAAAATATCTTAATAGAAAGATTACTAACTGAAAAAAATATCAACAGCGCATGGATATAATCTGCAATGTAGAATATTTAGAAGAAACCAGAAGGACTGAGAATAGTAGAATTGAAGTCCAAAATCTACCAAATCTTCTTCCAGAAAGAGTCAAACTTAGATAGAGTGCTGAAGGAGAGTCCATGGTATTTTAGAAACTTGTGGTTTCTTTTGTAGAAATAGAATAGAAGCGAAGATCCAGTAGAAAAAAGACTAGACAAAGCTGACATCAAAGTGCAAATATAGAACTTACTTGAACACTGTAAGACTGCAAGATTAGGGTGGAAAATAGCCTCTGTTTTGGGTGTTGTTAAAGAGTGTGATGTTTTTCAAAACACAAGAGAACAAGTGCGTTTTATAAAAGCCACAGTAACTCTTAACACCAACAAACCCATCCTAAAAGGGGCAAATATTGGTAGTAAGGAAGATGGGTTGATCTGGACAAATTTTAAATATGAAAAGCTACCTAACTTCTGTTACTACTACGGGCTGATAGGGCATAAGAAAAATAACTACCAACAAGTAATAGAGGACAAAGAAAAGGGGGAGAACAAATCTAAAGAGTTAGGACCATGGTTGAAAGCCGATTTGATGGGAAGCATAGTGAAAATAATGAAAAATCAACAAAATGGAGACTCAGAGAAAAAGAGAAAAAAAAACACAATATCCCAACAAAGACTTGCTGCAAGAATGCTAGAAAAATTGGAGAAATTAACAATGACAGATATACCAGAGTCATCTAACAGTAAGAAAAAAGAGGCAGAACAATTACAATACAATCCAGAACAGAGAGCAAGGATAGAACAAGAATGAATAGAAGAAATCCCTTTAACACTAGTGAAGCAAAACAGCAACATACTGCTGATGATGGCCACTGAATTCCTACCAAAAAAAGCAAAACAAAAAGAGAGCACAAAGAATATAGAAGATGAAGCAAGAAGGAAAGAAACAAAGAAGAAAGAGATGAGGGAGAAAGAGAAGGAATTGATTCCAACAGTCTTGAAAGAGGTTACCAGCACAAAAATAGCAAAAGAGACAATAAAACAAGGAAACAAAATGTGGAAGAAGCAAGCAAGACAAATAGCAGCAACAAAAAAATGGGAAAGAGAATGCAGATTTTGGAGGACAAAAGAGGAAGGCACTAGAGTCTGAGAAGATGGAGATTGACAGTACTGAGGTGAAGATGACAAAGATTAACGGAGAACCCATAATTCTAATGGCAGAGGCTACTCGGCAGCCCTGCGAAAGGCCATGAAGATGATTAGCTGGAACTGTCGTAGGCTTGGGAACCCATGGTCAGTTCGAGCTTTGACAAAGCTCATTAAACAAAAAGGACTCAACCTTGTCTTTCTTATGGAGACAAAGAGAAAAGAAATAGAAATGATGAGAATGATGTATAAAAGAGGGACGGCTAATATAGTGGCGATAGATTGTGAGGGTGATGGTAGACAAAGAGCTGAGGGTCTAGCAATTTTGTGGGGCAGCACCATCAAAGTAGAAATCAGATCTTTATCTACCACTCATATAGATATGGAGGTGCAAGTGTTGGAAAATAAGCAAAGGTGGAGAGCAACGGGATTTTACGGGAAGCTAGAGAATGAAGATAAATACATTAGTTGGGATCTCTTAAATCCGCTAGGGAGAGACTCTAATTTAGCATGGATAGTATTCGGAGATTTCAATCAAATCATGGGACAAGAGGAGAAGCAAGGGGGAACCCGGTTACTTATTCACAGATTCAGGGCTTCAGAGATATTGTCCAAATGAATAAACTGCTTGATCTTGGCTTTGTGGGCCACTCATTCCATAGCCCTATTTTAATTGATATGATGGATGAGAAAAGTCGAAGAAAGAAGATTCCTCATAGGTTCAGATTTGAAAAATGTTGGTTAAGCAACGAAGAGTGTGAAAAAATCGTAGAAGAAGTGTGAAAAGGAAAACGAGGACCCATACAAGGAAGAATAGCTTGTTGCGGGAATGAGCTAGATAAATGGATGAATAGGCTCTTTGGATACATACCAAAGAAGATAAGAAAGCTACAAAACAAACTCCAACACCTAAACACCATAAAACAGGAAGGAGTCATCTTGCAAATCAAAGAGGTGAAAGCAGATTTGGACAAAGCATTTAAGGAGGAAGAAACTTGGTGGGCTCAAAGATCCTGAACCAATTGGCTTAGGTATGAAGACCAAAACTCTAGATTCTTTCACCAAAAAGCTTTACAAAGAAAGAGTAAGAACTAGGTAAAAGCCATCAAAGATGACCCCAGAGTAACACATGAGAAAGAGGAGAAAATTGAAGAGGTGATGGTGGAGTATTTTGATAACATTTTCAGGTCAGAGGGTGTGGAAGAATCAAGACAAGCGGCTGATGTAGTGAAGAATGGGATTGACGCAGAGAAAAGAGAATTCCTAAATCAGCCTTTCACTGTTAAAGAAGTAACCCAAGTCCTCAAACAGATGCATCCAACCAAAGCACCAGGACCCGATGGTATGCCGACACTCTTTTACCAAAAAATGTGGAGAATTGTGGGTTATGATATTACTGATTATATGCTTAATATTCTAAATCATGAAACTGATCCCTCCCCTATTAATTCGACCTATATTTATATGATTTCGAAAATCTAGAATCCTAGATATGATAAAGACTTTAGGCCCATCTCTTTATTTAATGTTATTTTCCAAAACTATTACAAATAGACTTAAACAAATCTTTTTGGATATTGTTGAAAACTTCCAAAGCGCCTTTGTGCAGGATAGGTTCATCACTGACAATAGATTGGTGGCATTTAAAATTTTTTATTATATGAAGAAGAAAGTGACAGGCCAAAAAATGTATATTAGACTCAAATTAGACATGGCCAAGACATATGATAGAATAAATTGGTGCTTCCTGAAAGAGGTCATGATATCAATGGATTTCTCACAAAGATGGGTAAATTTAATTCAAAGATGTGTCTCGACAGTGACTTTCTCAATTCTTGTTAATGGAATCCGAAGTAAATCGATTCTACCAATACGGGATTTGAGGCAGAGAGATCCACTATCTCCCTACCTATTTGTTTTGTGTGCAGAAGTACTCTCAAGACTCCTAATCAAGGCCTAAAACAGCGAGATTATCAGATGTATTAGAGTTTCCCGACAACTTTTCAGACAACCCACCTATTTTTTGCAGATGATAGTATCTTGTTCTCCAGAGCATCAGACCAAGACATACAAGGTATTAAGGAAGTTCTCATCCAATATCAGACAGCTTCAAGCCAAAGAATCACTTTGGATAAGTCAAAAATTTTCTTCAGCCGAAATGTGTCTACTATAACACAAAATCTTATCCAAGACTGGTTAGGGATAAAGGTGGTGGAACAACACTTGAAGTACTTGGGTTTGTCCACTTTTGTGGGAAGATTCAAAAAGAAAAATTTTTTATTTTGTCTAGGAGAGAGTTTGGAATAAGCTCAAGGGATGGAAAGAGAAATATCTCTTAAGAGTAGGAAAGGAGACACTGATAAAAGCGATTGTACAATCAATTCCTACTTATATCATGGGATGCTTTCAAATACCTAAAAGACTTTGCCAACCCTATATGCCATGATAAGAAAATTTTACTAGGGGAGTAGGAATGAAAAAAGGAAGATACATTGGATCAATTGGGATAAACTTTGTTCAAGTAAACCAGAAGGTGGACTAGGATTCCAAAAATTTGAGGCCTTTAATTCAATGTTTTTAGCGAAACAAAGATGGAGATTAATCACTAATGATAAGACCTGAATCCTTAGCAGCAAGAGTCCTAAAAGCAAGGCATTTTTCTAAAACCAGTTTTCTAGAAGCATCAACAGACTATGCATCAAGCTACACATGGAAAAGTATTTTGAATGCAAAGGAAGTTTTTGAATTGGGAGACTTTGAAAGATAAAAAATGGAAGGTCTGTAAAGATTTGGGGGGTACCATGATTACTAGAACAGAACAATCACAGAATATGAAGCCCAATTAACAGTTTAGATGAGAATGCAACTGTTAGAGAGTTAATCAATGATGAAGAAAATAGATGAAATATTATGAAAATCAGGAACATGTACATAGAGTTCGAAGCCCAACAAATCATAAGAATTCCACCACCAATAACAACCCAACAAGACTAATATTATTGAAAATTTTCAAGGAATGGAGAGTACAGAGTCAAGGTTGCGTACCACAAGATCATAAAACAAGAACAACTCCAAAACAAAAGTGGACTATCACCAAACCCAGAAGAACCTCGGTGGAAACAACTTTGGAAAGTAAAAGCCCACCCCCGCGCAATTTACTGTGCTTGGAGAATCCTTAATAAATCGCTGCCAACAAAATTGAACTTGCAAAAGAGAGATGTCAGTTGTATTGCTCTCTGTCCTCATTGTTGGAAAAATGAAGAAACTGAAACTCACCTCTTCAAGAATTGCGAATTTGCTCAAAGATTTTGGTTTCATTCCTCTTTGGCAATTTGAATGACTGCAATTCATCTATAGAAGCACCAGAGTGGATTGAATTTTTGTTGAAATTTCTTAATCCCCAAGATCAAAGTTTGCTGTGCAACTACTTCTATCTCTTTGGACAAGTCATAACCATCTCATTTTCAAGAATAAAGAAGAATTGTTTTTGAAAGCAATTGATCGAGTAAGAAGAAAGCATGAGGAGTTCCTTTTTGCTTTGAGAATTACCGATACCGAGCTCCAATCTCTACTTCCTGGCTCCAACAGCTTCGAAAGATGGGTTTGTCTACCTACCAATTCCATCAAAATAAATGTAGATGCATCTACTTTAGATAATGGATTGGTTGGCATAGGAGTAGCAGCAAGAGATGATTTTGGTGCCATCTTAATGGCTAGCACGTGGAAAAGGAACTTATCCCTTAATTCCCAAGAAGTTGAGGCAATGGTTTGTTTAAAAAAGCCTAACAATGTTGCTTTTTTGATGTTATTGTAGAGAATGACAATATAGAAATCATCCAAAGTCTCATATCTAACAAGAGCCAAAATAATTATTTTGGGTCTTTCATTGTTGATTGTTTTAATTTATCAACTAATTTAAGATTAGTAGAATTCTCTCATGTAAAAAAGAGTGGTAATAGAATAGTTGTAAATTTGACTCTTACCAATCCAAATGAAGTGTAGATAGAAGATGCTCTAATCAATATTTATAATCTTATTTTTTTGGACACTAGTCCTATTCATAAATGAAAACTATCTATTTATATTGTAAAAAAAAAACTACCAACTTAAATTTGGGATTGAATTTTTTTAATTTTTTAATTATTTAATAAAATATGATTTTTTACTATTTAATATTTTTTTATTATTTTTTTTTAAATTTTATTTAAAAAAACCTAAAGTGAAAAAATATACCTTACCAAACAATTAAAAAAAATTTGAAAGAATTCATTTCTCTCAAACATTTCCCTTCATTCCTCCCTACAAAAAGTTTGTCAATTAATTAGAGACATTTGATATTTGTGTTTTTAAAAGAATTTTGACTTTGAATTATTTTGTATTAAACATGGTAAAAAAGCTAATAATAAGAGTAAACATTTTAAAAGGTGATTTGCATCAAATATATTTTTGACGGCTAAATTTTTAGAAAATTTAATACCAATCTAACAATAATCCATGAAAATTATACTTAATTTGCTTGTGTCGAAGGTTATTCTTATAAAATTATTGTTGAATTGATCTTAAAAAATTAGCCGTCAGGTATATATTTAATGCAAATCGAAAATTTTTAGAATAAAATTAAAACAAAATAAAATTTAGAGATATTTTTAAAATTTTTGTCAAACAGAAACAAAAAATTATATTTTACTTATTAATAAATTATTTCAAAAAATAAATAATAAAATGAGTGAAACCATCAATCCACACATGAGCACGGGTCAAACAATGATTTGGACAACACAATTGAGACTGAGTTTAAATTTTTAAATTTTATGATATATTTATTAAAGAAAAAATAAAACTTAGTTTATTTCACAATTTTTTTAATATAAAAAATTTATATTGATAATAATAAGATTAAGACAAAATTATTTTCTTAAAACAATTGAATCTTAATTCTAATTATTAATCACAATATTAATATATAATAAAAATTTGAAAAAAAATAAAAATATAAATTAAAAAGATAATGAATAAAAATTTAAAAATAAATAACAAAGCTAAAAAATATGTATATAATAATAATATATTATTTCTGTGAATAATAGTACGGATTTATTTTTCAATTATATTTAGTTATAACTTTAATGTATTTCTTATAATTTTTTATTTTATTTGAAACATAGTTATTTTATTTTTTATAAAACAGAAAGGTGGAGAGAGATAGAAAATGAAAGAGAAAAGAAAGAGAAAAATAAAAAAGAAAGAGAGATAAAATTTTTTAATTTTTGAAAAAAATATTTTAATTATAATAAAAAATATTTCGTGACATAGTTTTTTTGTCAAATTAGTAATATAAAATATAAACTAAAAATTATACGTAAGATGGAAAGGATAGAGAGAAAAAAGAAAGAGGAGAGAGATAGATAAGATGATGGAAGAAAGGAGTTTATTAATTTTTGAAAAAATATTTTATCTCAATTTTAATGATAGAATATCATGTGGCACATTTTGGTTGTTAAATTAGTAATATAATATTGTTATATTACAATTTTAATATTTCAATTTCAATTTTGATTTTAATTTAATTTTAATTACAATTAGATAATGTTATATTACATATTTTGATTGTCAAATTTGTAATTAATCATTGATAATGATATATAAGAGAGATAAAATTAGTGAAAGAATGAGAAATAGAGAAAGTGAGAGAGAGGAGGAGAGAACTCTTTAATTTTGGAGGAAAAAATTTAATTTTAATTACAATAAGAGAGTGATATGTATGTGGCATATTTTAATTGTAAAATTAGTAATAAAAATAATAGACTAAATGTTTTAAACTATTCCTTTTATTTTAAATTTTTTGTTAGTTTATTGATTTGGTACATTTAAAATTCAATATATCTGAATATAATTAAAAATTATAAAGTTAAATTAATTAAATTATAAGAAAGACTTTAATAATTAATAATATTTAATTGATAAAGAGTGCAACACGTTTTATTTAATAAAATAAAATTAAAAACAACTCCTTAATCTAACATTTATTTTTGGAACTTAGTTTTTTTTCTAATGAATCAATATCTAATTTACAAAGGACTTTGGGAATAACAAAAAAATTTTGCTTTTTTTTTAATTTTTTAATTTTTCTCAAATCTATTTCACGTTGGCAAGACATCCAAGTTGTTGGATCACAAAAAGATAAAGTTATCACGGCAATAAATAGGTACAAATTACTGTACTTACTTTATTGTTAATCCTTATTAGCCCTTCATTAATTCTTTCTAATGTTAATAGAAACTGCCACATATTATTTTTTTATTGACAAGTTAAATATTAACTACCAGTAACACTATTCTTGTGGCCACCAAAAACATGAC
>NC_029773.3:83020438-83037183 GCF_000817695.3 Arachis duranensis | reverse complement strand
AATAAAAATATAAAAGTGTTTTAGAAATTAAAATTCTTAAATCAATATTTTGTATAAAAATAAATAATATAATATAAAAACTGATTTATATAAAAAAGTTAATAAATAATTTGATAAATAAAATTTGCTAAGAACGGAAATGATAATAACAAACATTTGGGTAAAGAATATTTTTATCTTTAATATTTTTAATTTTTTTAAAAAATATTCTTAATATTTAATTTCATTTATTTTTATCTTTAACGTTTTAGATTTATATCAAAATTGTTCCTAACAATTATTTTAATTTTATTCATAAAATTTTACATAAAATTAATATTTAAAAATAATTTCAACACCAGTAAAAATATTAAAAATAAAATTAAATATTTAAAAAAAATCATAAACATTAAACACAATATATATATATACTTTACCTATTTACCATAAAAATTTCTCGGAATGATATCATAAATCATAATACTCAATTTATTGACTAAATTCCCATTTTGGTCCCTGAGATTCACGCGATTACTCATTTTGGTCCCCGAAATTCAAAATTACCTATACTGGTCCCCCAGATTTAAGTTTGGGCACTAATATGGTCCTTCAACTCTTTCCGGTGATGATTAGGCAAATGGAGTGCTGAGATGACACCCTTCCTGTCACGTTGGACGCTGTAACAGCTAGTTAATGTAGCGAGGGTTGTATTTGTATCCAATTTAGTCCCCCTTATTAAAAATTTGTCATTATAACTCAGATAAATAATAAAATAATTAGGATTGTAGGGACTAAATTAGATACAAATATAACTCTCGCCATGTCAGCTAGCCGTGACAGCATCCAACATGACAGGAAATATATCATCTCAGCACTCCATTTGCCTAATCATCACCGAAAAAAGTTGAGGGACCATATTGGTGCCGAAACTTGAATCTGGAGGACCAGTATAGATAATTTTGAATTTTGGGGACCAAAATGAGTAATTGCGTGAATCTCAGGGACTAAAATGGGGATTTAGTCCAATTTATTTGTTTAAAAACGCCCATATTCCCGAAAGAGATTCTGCTGCGTTGCGTTGTAACTTTAAAGGGTTTTTTCATTTGTTCTTCTCTTCACTTGTTCAGTTCAGCGCTAAGCAGGAGAGAACAAAGAAACAGAAACGATGCCGTGCCTCAACATCTCCACCAACGTCTCCCTCGACGGCGTCGACACCTCCTCCATCCTCTCCGAAGCTACCTCCACCGTCGCCAACCTCATTGGAAAACCCGAAGCCGTTAGCTTCTTCTTCATTTACGATTTCTAGATTTATTTTTTGTTACTGAACAAATATAGGTTTGAATTTTTATGCGTTTGTGATGTGATATATTATATAGATGTTTCTTAAGTTTTACCTGCTTGAAACTTCTATGGATTATTAGGTACTTTTCCCCCCTTATTTGTCAATTGAATTATTAGTGAGGTTCTAGGTTAGATGCTCTTATTTAATGAAGATAAGGAATATGATAAATTATACCTAGGTTAGAAACCGGCAAACTGCAATGTGTTCAAATATTGGATTGTTTTACTTTACTTATTTTGTGACATTAGGGTTTAGAGCTTATTTGGGTGCCATTTAGTTGTTAGAAAAAGATTTTTTTTAGTTTTAGTGTGTTTTGCAAAATTTTAGTAGTAAAAATAAAATTAATAGAAAAATAAAAAATAATTTTTTAGAAGTTATAAATATATTTTTTTTTAAAATTTGTTACTTTTCTAAAAGATTTTTTCGTAAAAGCTACCTAAACAAAACCTTAGGGCCATGAATTTACATGATAAGCTGTTTTCATTTTTTAGAAGATTTGGTCTCATTTTTTATTTAGTCTTCTATTCTAACCATTATAGTTGTGTAGCATAGTTGTTTTTGTTTCTTTTCTTCTTTCTTTTCTTTTTCCTTTTTTTAATATCCTGTATATGAATATTTGCTAAAGCTTAGTTATATCTTAGCTCCCTTATTGATGAATCCATGTGCCATTTATTGATGTTTGTGTAAGGTTTTTATTGCTGCCGAGCATTTTGAATCATCTCTGTTCTTGTCAACACCTTTGTCTTGAAGTATGCTTCAGCTAGATGTTGGATCAATGGTGTTTTGGGGTTACTTTTCAAGTTGAAAGTTTTCATTTTTGTCATTTTCAACATTTCTTTGTTTTTGGTAGACCGATTTCTTGTTCTGCGCTATTCGCATTGTCCTAAAGCCTTAAAACTTCACCGTGTTTTTTGATGTGCAGTATGTGATGATTGTACTGAAAGGGTCAGTGCCCATAGCCTTTGGTGGGAATGAGCAGCCTGCGGCTTATGGTGAATTGGTGTCCATTGGTGGTCTTAACGCCGATGTGAACAAGAAGCTTAGCGCCGGAATTGCTTCAATTCTTGAAAACAAGCTGTCTGTGCCGAAGTCAAGATTCTTCCTGAAATTCTATGACACCAAGGCAAGTTTCTAAACTCCTCTGTTGCCCTGAAAAGAAGGGTCATTGCCCTGCATGCTTTTCTTATTGCATTCTTCGTTTTTGTTTAGGCGCATCAGAGTCAAGAATATGCACAGTGTTTGCATGCTTTACACCAGCACTAGATCATGTAAAAATTAATCCTTACTGTTACACTGTTTTTGTATACCTTTTAAGCTGCAAGTATTAATTATCCGTGTTTCCTCTTGACATCAGCTATCCTTGTTCCGGTCTCTACTTTTATTCTTGATATCCTGTCTATCTATTTCAGTATTTTTCTGATATCCAAATCTTAACGCATTGTTACTTTGTCAGGGTTCGAACTTTGGATGGAATGGGTCTACATTCTGAATTCCATGATCCTTTTGTTGTGGTGCCTTGAACCTGTTGGAGTCTTTGAACTGTCACCTCTACTATTATGTCAACACTTGATATTTTATGTCATGTTATAAGTTCTCTGCATTTTTGTTTGCCCCATTTGGGACATCATGCAACTGTAAGGTGATTAACTGAGGTCAAATGAGGGTTCATAAATGCTTATGCTACATTTTGTACTAATACTATTTGGCACCACCAGAAATGAATGTGTTGATGATGCATTACGGGTTAAACTTGAGACCCAGATGAAAGCCTTGTGTTATTTAATCTGATATCGTTATGGTACTATGATATAAGTAGCAGGTTTTTGTTTATCTACTACAATTTCATGGTTATGCTCTGGTAATTTGGTCACAGGGATAGGCTGTTAAGCTATGCAGTCTTTGCTCTTATATTTGAGTAAGGTTTCATGTTTGTCGTATTCATTTTGCATAGAATATCTTATCCATTCATCTATTACTATTAGATTGGATGCGGTTCTAGCAGGATTTACACCCTGACTAACGGTAGATGATGAATGAGTTGGTGTCTTAAAGGCCAAAAAAGAAAGTTATGCCTAGAACAATATTTACTTGGAAGTTGGAACCCTTGATAGTGGGGACAAAATGATAGCCTGATGCAAAGCATTTTGTGTTGAGCAAGATCTGGGAAATGATAACATTCAGATAGTGTAATGTAGGAATTTTAATCTAATGTCAGCATCAATGACTGATTCTACTACTTGAATTTATGATCTTAAGATGACACGGAGATAATTCAATGGTTATTTCAAAGCGGCTTTTCTGTTGATAGCAGGAATAGTAGGGAATAGGGATAGTGGTTATGCATAGGACGTTAACTTTTGCATATTCTCTCCGGTTGCAACAAGCCAACAAGTGATGTTGCCCCAATTTCGCTGCTAAGAACAAACTTTTGTATTCACATTTTCTTCTTGAGCATGAACGTTGTCTCACTTTGTTGGTACCTAAATCATGTATGGAATCAGTTTTCCACTATGCTTTGAATATTTTTACTTTAGAGTCAAGATTTTATTTTCTTGGTCATGAGAACCTTGGGTTTATCACCATACCGAGTTTATTCTTTTGCCCTTCTCTTTTCGGTTTGGTGTAGAATTTATTGTCGTTTAACTAGAATTTAGATTAAAGATTGATAAAGTGATAAAGTAGGGAGTTAATTAATAATAAATATGTAATTCTCATTATATGTGAATTTTATTATCTTAATTTAAGAGTAATTAACCTTTCATTTTAAAAAAACTTGATCCTTTAACTTGAGCACTAGTGGAAAATTAAAGAAGTCAAAGTCATATGTTTAGCTTTATCTCTTTTGTTATGATGGACTTCACAACTTCTAATTTATTCGTCGCGGATCTGAACTCCATTTAAAAGTCTGCCACTGGTTAATGGATTGTTGCATGTACAAGGCGGAATTTGAACCCCTGACACTTGCTTAAGCGGATGAATGAGCTAACCACTCGACCAATTGGTTATGTTTAAATTAACATTAATTGTATAAGGTGTAATTTGGGCTTTTCATTTGATATGATTGCCTTTTGTTGGGCTCCACCCTGTATCAATGGAAAAACTATGGCGACCATCTGACAAAAAAAAAAAAATAAATATATGCTGATTTCATGGTTGGCAAAATGAATTTAATTTATAAAAAGTTTTATACAATCATTAAATTAGAATTTTTTTTTTTGCATTTAAGATAGATTCATTTATTAAAAATGAAAGAAAGAGTAAAAACTTTACACATAACCATAAAAAAGGGAATCTCCTAAAAATCATTAACATTAACACAATATAATATAGCAATTGAGCCATAATGTCTTAAAACTCTAATAGCAAATTCCTCTTGCAATTGAGCAGCGCCTTAAAAAAATGCTTGTTGGAGTTGAATCTTTTCTCCAAAAAATAGTTGATTTCTTACCTTTCATGTTTGCGAAAGAACAATTACAGCAAAGGAGAGTCTTCGAACACCATTCAATCCTTTGTTCAGCATATCAACAAGTTTCAGCCATCACCTCCAAAATTCATCTTCTTCAATAATCGGTAGCAACCTTAGTAGACCAGAAACACCCCATATATTCAGTGCATAGGGGCAAGTGACCGAACAGTGCACCGTCGACTCTTTCATAGATTGACAACGTGGGCATTTTTATTGGAATACTTTATATTCTCTGCTTCAGGCGTTGACAAGAAGGAAGTCCATCATGCAATTTTCACAAAAAGAGCTTGACTTTGGGAGGGTATTAGAGTCCTTCACTCCTTCATGAGCTATCATTACATTGTCACTAATGAGTCTATCTTTTATAAAGGCACTCTAGTTTTCGCTAATCATATTATTCATCATTTTTTGTAGTCAGTGCACCAGAATTTCAGAAATGATTTTGTAGAAACACTAGTCAAGCTTATAGGTTGTACCTAAGCCACAGTTGTAGTATTAGGAACTTTAGGAATAAGACAAATGTGCCTATGGTTAAAAGCCTTGAGAATCCTTCCTCCCGAAAAGAAACTATGCATTGTTCTGATCACATTTCTTTTATCATTTTCCAAAGGAACTTAAAAAACTTGGACGTGAAGCCATCATCTCCTGGTGTAGAGAATGGATTTATAGAAAAATACAGGCTCTTTAATTTCTTTGTCTGAGAGTGGTTTGGTGAGCATTCTATTGGTTTCATTGGAGATTTTTCTTTCCAAGTCTTTTAGTTCCATCTCGGTTACCTCGGATTAGAAGTTTGGAAAATTTCCTCAAAATACGCCTAAGCTATGGTAACAATTTTAGATGGTTTTATTTCCACTTCATGATTTTCATCTTCCAGCCTATTAATCTTATGGCCAATTAATCTTATTCTTCTTACTTCTTTGCTGGAATTTAGAGTGGAAGTACTTCATGCTTCTATCACCCCAATTCAGCCATTGAACACGTGATTTTCTTTCTATCTCTTTTCATTATCATAAACATCTTTTAATTTTAGTCTCCGAACATCTAATAACCTCTTCCTAACCTGCTATTCCCAGTTCTTTCTCCTGTTCCAGCTTTGTTTTCAACTTAGAGATTCTGATTTGCAAGTTAGCGGAAATAAATTTCTGTCATTTTACTAGCTAATATCTATAATTTTTGAGTTTGCAAAAAAGAACATACATAGTCTTCCCTTATTTCTTCTTGGATATTGAAATTAGCAAAACTCTTGAGAAGACTAATTGGAATAGGCCTCCTAGGTTTTAAATTGTCGTTGCTTCCTCCAAACATTGAACCTTGTTCTCTTTCTAAATTTCTTCTTTCCTCGTAATCTGATTTGCCCTTAGCCAGCATCCCACTCCTCTTCCTTTGTTTCATAGCTAACTATACCACAATAGTGACAAAAGTTTCATATTTTCTCATATCTCAATTGCAATTATGTTATCTTCTTATTTCTCTCTACAATCTTGAGAATTCTGCAGAGACTTTGTAATTTCTAGGTCAACTTTAATCTTTGCTATTTTCTCTTCTTTCTTTCTCATGTAGACAAAAATTCAAATCCAAGATTTTTTCAATACACTTTTATTCTTCTAGCACAATTTTTTCGTTTTGCAGTGTCTTGAAGGACTCCATAGTTGATTTCTAGGGATGGCAATGGGTAGGGTAGAGTAGAGTTTGGATCCAACCTGAACCCTACTCGCGAGTTGAGAATATCCCAATATTAACCCTACCCGCTCTTAACCTGTGGGTACCCAACCCTACCCGTGGGTTACAAAAAAGATACAACATTACTATATAACTTGATGATAATTTAAAATAAAACTGATTTTTTTGAGTGGCTAAGGATCTTTTACATTTAGTGAGAAGTTTTTGATTTAACATTTACCTAAAATATATTTTTATATAAGTATATAACATATACATATATAGAGTGCGGGTTGAGACTCAACCCACACCCTATCCGACTCGCACAAGAACCTTATCCGCACCCTACCTACCTGCTGCGGATCGAGTTGGGTACCCGTGAGTAGGGTACATGTTACCACCCCCAATCATTGGCGGAGCTTTGTTAGAGCAAGGCCCCCAAAGTTTTTGTAAAAATATTAGTAATTCTACTCTAAAGAAAATAAAATTAGTTTGTTTGATTAAATTAATATACTTTCAACTTATGTATTTGAATTTTATGTCCATCTTTATCATTCTTTCAAATTTTTTATCGTATCCTATTTGACATAATAAATAGCATATATTTAAATCAACAACAAGTGATATATCTTTAAATCAATGTTACAAATTAAATATCATTATAGAATTAACACTAAATTATATTTAGCTACTCATATAATTTCATGCATTATTTTATTTTTAAAATAATAAAAATTATAATATAACTAATAGTAATATTAGTTATTAATAAAAAATATTATTTTATTTTTAAATCAACTTTACAAATTTAATGCCATTATAATATAACACCGTTTACATTAATAAATTTTGATATTTTTATTTTATTAAAAATTTAAGATTTTATTTTGTTGTATTATATTATTTAATTTGTAATAAAAGTAATAATAAAAATAATTAATCTTAAAATTTTTGAGAAATAAATATTATCAAAAATAAAATTAATTGTATATAATTTAAATAAAAAATCAATTTTTTAAAAAAAAAAATCAATTTGTTTATTGAATTCAGCATGACGCAATATAATTTGATAGTTCAAGCTCCGCCACTGCTCCTAATGATTTCAGATTGAAACTTATGTAAATTCTTTCCCATCTATTGGCATGTCTTCCTCCCAATGTTTCAGATTCAAGATATAGTTCTTGAACAACTATGGCACACTCTTTTCAACCCTTATAACGTCCACCTCATTGACAAAGAAGAATTGAAATATATTACTATTTTCATCGTACCAATGCTAAAAGTTTTGTCTGCTAATAATCTTTTGATAAGATTTTTAGAGCAAGTTTCTATCCTCGTTTATGTATCAGTATTATCATATTAAATTACTTCCTCTTGTTCTTTGCCTCTCTTATTTTTTTCACTATTAAAATTAACAGATATTATTGCCAAAAGATTAAAGCTTAAAAAATAAAAAGAAAAAACTAATAATAAGAAACTACACTAAATGAAAATAATGATTACTCTCTTGTAAAGAGTAGGAAGAAAAAACTCTAGGAGAGGACAAATTTTGTTAATTTAAAATAGGTCAATTTTTTAAATTATCAGGATTTAATTAATTTTTTAGTTTGTATAATTTTATTAAATTTAGAATTAATTTTTTATATTTTTTTAATTAAATTTTTATATTATTTTAATTTTATAATTAGCTCTTTATTAGTATAAAAAAATATTAGAATTAATTGAATATTTTTTTAAAAATAGAAAATATTCATAATTAAAAATTTAATTAAATTTTTAAGAACATGTATTTTAGGAGAATATTCGATTAATTGTAATGTTTTTAATATGAAAAAATCTAATTACAAAATTAAAAATAATATAGAAATCTAATTGAAAAAATTATAAAAATTTAATTAAAAATTTAGTAAAATTATAAAAACTAATAGATAATTAAACTTAAAAATTAATAATTTTTTTAAATAAGATATATGATTAAATATTTACATAATTTTTTTTACAATCAATAGATTACATAAAAATCAAATTTCTACTATGATTTTTTTTTTTTATCGAGGTTCAAGAATCAAGACGCGACTCATGACAAGGATAGAGTTTAAAGCGTCGTTAATTTACTTCTAAACTTTTTATTCGCTTCCTGTGTTGTAAGCTAATTAAGGTCTAAATTATACCCAAAATAAATTTCAGATCTAAGAATAAATAGTAACATTGTGACCATTGCTTCAAACCTTAATATTGAAACTACTATAAACGTGCACTGATCCCATTACCTGGCTCTTTCCTTTCCCATTCTCATACTCACCCAAAAATTAACTAATCCCTCGAATTAAACATCCCAAAATAAATAAATGAAAAAAAAAAAACAAAAATCCCAGACTAAAATAAAACACCTCTATAAGAAAACGCGTTCGTGACCACAAGAGGATGACGACGAAAAGAAGGAGCAAAACGCAATTATTTTGACTTGAACCCTTCTCATAAACGACACTGCGTTTTCTCCTCGTTGGTGCATTCCGAACCGTAACCATTAAGCAAAGTTAAAAACTCTATTAACCCCTCTTCACATTTTTCTTATATTTATCCCCAAAGCCCTTTTTCTCTCGCAAAATTCCAATAACCATTCTCTCTCTAAAAACCGATTCCTCCCCTTTCTCACTCTAAACGGTTTCAACAAACCCCACAACGATGTCGTCCACCGCCCCTCCCGTCCTCCCAATCTCCAGCCACCAATTATCCACTCAAACAACCACCGCGCCTACAGTCGCATCGGCGGTTTCCGGGCCGGAGTCCGCCTCCTCCACCGCTGCTCTCCGCTCCTTCATCGGCCGCCTGACGGACTCCCTCCGCCACGGCCTAGACCAACGCCGTCCGTGGGCGGAGCTCGTGGATCGCACCGCCTTCTCCAAGCCGGAGTCATTCTCCGATGCCACCGTCCGTGTCCGCAAGAACTACTCGTACTTTCGCGTCAACTACTATGCCGTCGTGGCGGTGATTCTCGCTGTCTCGCTCCTCACGAATCCGTTCTCACTCGTCGTCCTCGTCGGCCTCCTCGCCGCATGGACCTTCCTCTACCTCTTCCGTCCCTCCGATCAACCCGTTGTGCTCTTCGGACGCACTTTCTCGGACTTCGAGACGCTCGCGATGCTCTCTGCATTAACTGTCTTCTCTGTGTTCCTCACCAGTGTTGGATCTGTCATCATCTCCGCGCTCATGGTCGGCGTCACCGTCGTGTGCCTCCACGGTGCGTTCCGTCAACCAGAGGATCTGTTCCTTGACGAGCAGGAGCCATCGCAGGCCACCGGTTTCCTCTCATTCCTTCGCGGTGCAGCCGCCAACGCCGCCGTCGCTTCCGCCACCTCCGCAGTGCCTTCCCGCGTTTAAACACGGTAATGGTGTGTGTAGCTTGATTTCTGATCCGTAGAGATTCGGAGATCTGGAAGCTGAATCTGTGCTGAGGAAAAATATGATTCAATTTTTTGTTTTTAATTTTTTTTCAAATTACTTTTATGTGTATTAATTGACAGATTTGAATACAATAGGGTGAATATGCTTAAATATGTATGGATCTTTTGTTTAATTTTTGCCTATTCGCCGTTAATTTCGTTGGATCTATGAATTTTGTTAAGCTGATTCATTGATTCTTGGAAATCTTGAAGTGAAATTGTAGCAGGAATTCTTCTTTTAGGAAAAATAAAATGAAATACTTGATCTGTATTCTTTGAGAAGTTTGATTATACATAAAGTTGAAATTTGAATAGCAAATGTAATTTGATGGATCTCATGAATCAGGTTTTGTTCTATAAGTTTGTCATTTCATTGAACTACTGCATCACGGATTGACCGATCTAGTGTTATTTTGATTTCAGTGCAATTTTGCCTTCTGTGTATTTCTGATTTGATCTTATTATCCACCATTGTCGGTGCGTCGTTCATTGAACGACGCGTGTACTTCTTATGCTGCTTAGGATTTAATCCCACAAGATACGCATCGGTGAAATTGGTGCTCCGTAAGTGTCCCAAGTTTAGGAAATTGAATCTTCAGTTTGATAATTAATGGATGTCATATTACATTTCTAATAATTGTTTCAATTTGAAGCAAAGTTGCAATCTGATTCTATCTGAATCTGCATCGTTTGTTTATGATGCTCTAGCTTCTAGTTATTCATAAGGTCTTGCTAAGGAATCAAAGTGATAATGTGGCTTCTTCATTAGAAATCATCATATGGAACTGAGTCCTTTGAAATCAATCTAACGGTTAATGTTGGATGAGTTGACACACCGAATTCATATTATGCTCTTCATTGGCAACAGTACATTACAAGATTGAAGAACTGGGCTTAAGTCCTAAAAATTTGCATGAGTTTCATAGTTGATTAGGCCTCTTATGGTTTGGGTTCATGTTAAATTGGTAATTGATCAGCATCAACCTTGCTACTTCCGGTTAGAAAAAATCTAGCATGTTCAGAGAATTGTATGTGCGAGGTAGATATTGCTATTTGTTGACTGGGTCTATTAGTCCTAAACCATCTTTCTAATTTTCTAAATTAAAATTTTTTAGAGTTTTATTAAATTTTTTTATATTTTCAAAAGCAAATATATATTCAAATTTTCTTGGGTTTAAGACACATGTGAAGATTATCAAATGAAAATATTTTTATAAGAAATATATATCGTTGAAGATTCTATGTCCTTGGAGGTGATGCCAACAGCGGAGGAAATTAGGCAGGCAGTATAGGATTGTGAGTCTTCGAAGGCGTCAGGATGTGATGGGTTCAATATGAATTTCATTAAGCGATGCTGGGATGAGATTGGGGCAGAATTTACGGGAGCTGTTATGGGGTTCTTCCAGACATCCAGGCTACCCGCAGATTCCAACATCACGTGGGTGGCGCTGGCCCCAAAGTTCACGGGTGCAAAGGAGATTAAAGACCTAAGACCCATTAGTATGGTTGGGTGTGTGTATAAGGTCATTTCGAAGGTGTTTGTGCGGAGGATGAGAGCAGTGATGCCAGGGCTGGTAGGGGAGACTCAGAGTGCCTTTGTGCAGGGTAGGAAGATTCATGATGGGGCCTCATAGCGTGTGAAACGGTTCACTGGCTTAAAAGGACTAAAAAGGAGGCAGCTATAATTAAGCTAGATTTTCAGAAGGCATATGACAGAGTTAAGTGGAGCTTTGTGGATATTGTGCTGGAGAAGATGGGGTTTGGGCACAGGTGGAGGGCATGGGTTATGGAGTGTGTGACCACAGCTTCGATGTCGGTTATGATTAATGGATCGCCATCTAAGCCGTTTAAAATGGAAAGGGGCTTGAGACAAGGTGACCCGCTTTCTCCCTTCTTGTTTGTGCTGGTGGTGGATGTTCTGCATCGAATGGTGGGTGAGGCAATTCGGAATGGGCGTATTTCTCCGCTGATGGTTGGTCGAGACAGTGTGGAGCTTTCACACCTACAGTTTGCTGATGACACTATCCTATTTTGCCCACCAGATGATGAGACTATGCAGACAAGCGGCTGCTGCGATGGTTTGAGTTGATGTCAGGGCTGAGCATCAACTTCGATAAGTCCAGTTTGATCCCAATCAATTGTGATGAGCAGTGGGTGCATCGTATGTGCATGTTGTGGAGTTGTAAGGCAGGCACTCTCCCTATAAAATACCTTGGTATTCCCTTAGGAGCTAATCCAAGGTTGGTTAAGACCTGGAAGCCTATTATTGAAAAGGTAGAAGAGAAGCTAAGCTTGTGGAAAGCTAAGGTGCTAAATAAAGCGGGAAAGCTGATACTTATAAAATCAGTCTTAAACAGTCTACCAGTGTATTACCTGAGTTTATACAAGATGCCGAAGGCAGTGGCTGCAAAATTGATTTCCTTACAGAGGAGATTTCCGTGGAGTAAGGAGGATGGGAGACAGGGCATGGCATTGGTGAAATGGGAGTTGGTGCAAGCGCCTAGGAAATTCGGTGGGCTGGGAGTTGGAGATGCTATGGTCCGTAACACCGCACTGTTATTCAAGTGGTGGTGGCGGTTTGCCAAGGAAAAATGCCCTTTGTGGAAGAAGGTGGTCTGTTCCTGTAATAATTTGAGACCGAATGAGCTTCTATACACACAAGTGTTGCCTACTAGAGGAGGCCCGTGGAAGGATATTTGTCATCTAGAAATCCAGGAGCAATCTCTGAGAGATAAGCTGATTACCGGTCTGACTATGGAGGTTGGTGATGGACGAAGGACTCGGTTTTGGGAGGATGGTTGGTTGCATTGTGGCTCCTTGAAAGATAGGTTCCCCCGGCTCTTCTCTGTTTCAAACCAATGTGGTTCGGTTATAGGGGACTGTGGGTTTTGGGATGTGTTAGAGTGGATTTGGAACTTCCAATGGAGGCGTGAACTTTTTCAGTGGGAGTTAGACCTACTAAGTCAGCTACATGAGGTTTTGAGGCCTGTGAGGTTAGCGAATAATAGGGAGGATAAAGTTGTGTGGAAATATGATAGACTTGGTATTTTTTCTACTAACTCGTTTGTGCATGTATTACAAGACGGAATGCTATCAGAGGATGTAACTAGTTAGAGCTTCACAAAGACCATTTGGAAAGGGTTGGTTCCATCAAAAGTGGAGCTGTTTGCGTGGTTTGTACTAGTAGGCAGGGTGAATACTAAGGAACGGCTAAGTAGGATCGGGATTATTAGCCAGGATGATAAGAACTGTATGCTATGTAATAAGGATGTAGAGCAGGTCCATCATTTGTTTCTTGACTGTGAATTTGCTTGGTAGGTGTGGAGTGCATATTTGGCCGGTACTGGGCGGTTCCGGAGCTGGTGAAGGATCATTTCTTAAGTTGGACAGATGAGCCGCGACGAAAAGACGATCGGAAGCAGCGATTGAGGTGTTTCTGTGCGATCATTTGGCACATTTGGATGGAGCGAAATAGGCGGATTTTTCAGAATGAGGGTAAAGGCGTACAAGATATCATCACAATGACCTTCCTTAGCTGCGACGAGTGGAGAGGTGTTTATCCCTAGGGTTGTTGATGGCTATGCCGGAGATGACATGGGATTTTTGTCTCCTTGGTTTAGGCGTTGTTATTTGCTTGATGTTTTCTGTTGTTTGATTCTGCATGCTCCACCTTAATGTGTTGAGCTCTTTTACTTTAAAAAAAATATATATATATCGTTGAAAATTTTAATTTATTCATTATGTATTTATTAAAGTAAAAGAGAAAAAAATCTTTATGGTTTAAACTTTAAAGAGACATCTAACGTCCTTAGTTCCCTTCCTCTTCTAAACTC
This sequence comes from Arachis duranensis, assembly GCF_000817695.3. Classification (NCBI taxonomy): domain Eukaryota; kingdom Viridiplantae; phylum Streptophyta; class Magnoliopsida; order Fabales; family Fabaceae; genus Arachis; species Arachis duranensis. The sequence continues at coordinate 83,023,461 of NC_029773.3, read as the reverse complement.
GAACCTGATCTCACTTTCTTAAGAGCTATGAATTTTAAAAGGAGGAGTGCTAGGAGAGTGGATCAGCAAATTTTGTGATTTGTAGTAATTAATTAATTATTATTAATAACTAATTTGGGTTGATCGAGTGGTCAGCTCACTCGTCTACTTAATTAGCTATTATGGACCTTAAAATCTAGATCACAATTGCGTGGCCTCACCTATTAATGCAACCAATTTTTTTTCTTCATGCTTTTTATGGAGAGGTCATATATAGAATCGGTATTTTATTTTTGTACTTAAAATAAATCTGTACTAAAATTTGGGATTTAATTTTGTTTCTATAAAATGGGGTCAGCTTTCAGTCACATTAAACTCTTTTTATCAAGGAAAACAACGGTTTCTTGGTGCTCACTTATTCATCATGTTGGTCTAAAATGTTGAAAAACATAAGGACAATTATTCACCGGACTTTCGTTGTAACTTGCGACTATGACAACGAAGGATGATAATTTAGTTCTTCCTAACATCATGATTTTTCAAAGGTTCTGCTGGGCATTGGTGCCCCATTTACAGTTCATGTATAATGATGCCTCCCTCAACTCCATGCATCTCCATAAAGATGAATTTTATTTTTGTTTTTTCGGTATAATACAAATCATTCATCTCGCAAATAAAAAAAATACTTATGATAAAATTGTCCTACACTAATATATGTCTAATATAATTAGGAAAGCATCTTTTATTGTCGTTAGCTACATTTTTATTTAATGAGCCTTACCACATTACATTATAAACAATTAAGGGTGTTACTGTTGTTTAACAATTAAAATTAAAAATTAACTATTAAATTAGTATGTATTTGTATATAAATAATTTATTTTTTATGTGTAATATAGTTGCTATTAAATATACTTTTATCTTTTGTGTAATACATATACATATTTATTTTTAAGTTTGACTAATTTATTTCAAGTTTAGTAAGATTTTAGACCGGATATAGCTTTTTTATTTTTATTTTTATTTTTTTTAATATTCAATAGCTCAAATTAGAGACACTGGATTACTTGAAATTAACACTTACTTTTCTAAACTTTTTTTTCAAATTTTAATATGATGGAATTGTATATTTGTATTAGTATTTTACTGATATTACATGATTAAATCATTTTATGAATTAAATTTTACTAAATTGTTCTTATAATTTATTGATACAATAAAAATCAATTTAAAAAAAAAGAGAAAATACATAAAAAAATTAAATTAAACTTAATTATTATAAAATAATTTATTCACCTAATATGTTCTTTAAAATTTAGATAAGAAATATCCAAAGAAAAAAACCCTAACATAAGGGCAAATTTGGTAATTAACTAGTTTAGCCTACGTGACACACTATGATGCACGGATACGGACACAAACATAAATACTAATACGAAACACGGCACGACACGACATGGGACACACGGACACATAAATTTTAAAATCTTATAAGATATATATAAAATATAAAGTATTTTTTAGATAAATTACAATGATATTTTGATATTTTATTAATTTTAAAATATAAATAATTTTTAATTATTTTTAATATTTTTAATGATGATATTTAAATATGTTTAAGTTTGTTATTTTTTATTTTTTATTAAAATATGATTAGATACTACAGACACGATACATGTCGAACAAATATCGATAAATATTGTATCAGAACTATTGATGCTTCTTAGGCGACACAGTTTTCCTATACCAAATTATTAATGATGATCACACTGATCAAAACGTGGCAAAGTGGCCCCATCGTTTTGAGGATCACATAATCCATCCAAAACCAAATCCAATGAAATGTAGCCGTTGGGAGTCACCAAACCAAACCTTAACTCTCTTCTGCTACATTGGTCTCTCTAGGTCCCAACCCAACCCGTTATTTGTATCTGAAAAATTCAGATATATATGATATTAATAATAATAACAATAATGTTAATGTTAATAATGTAAACAACCATATAATATAACCAGTAAAACTAGCCGTTAGCAAATCACAGAAGAAAGAAAAAATAATGTGTACCCTTTGACTCATTCTACCACAGGAATCAATAACAATAACCCCACCCCCCATCTTTTCTTCAATCACATGCATTCATCAGAAACCTTACTCCATCTCCTTTTAACACACCCTCTCACTTTGCTCTTCCTTCACCCCTCTACATTGCTTTCTTTCTTCCTCTTCCATTGTAATACTAAACTAGCTACTACTCTGAACTTGGTCACAGAAAGTGAGAATTTTTGTTTATAGACACAAAAAAGAAACCAACATAGATTGTTTCTTTTGTTCATGGAAACCAATAGTTGGCATGTCAAGGGTTTCCACGTTAAGGGTAGTAGTAAAGATTCAATCTTTTTGGCCATTTTCATGTTCATTCATGTTTTGGCTTCTACCATTGAACCTGTTGCATGCCACCTGTATGATGGAGTGATTGTGACACAATCAGATTACCAGGCCTTAACGGCCATCAAGCATGAGTTCATTGACTTCAAAGGGGTTCTGAGGAGCTGGAATGACAGTGGTATTGGTGCTTGTTCTGGTGGTTGGGCAGGTATCAAGTGTGTCAATGGTGAAGTCATTGCAATTCAGCTTCCATGGAGGGGTTTAGGCGGAAGAATCTCAGAGAAAATTGGTCAGCTTCAAGCACTCAGGAAGCTGAGTCTCCATGACAATGTTCTTGCTGGTTCTGTCCCTTTTTCTTTAGGATTCCTTCCAAATCTTAGAGGTGTTTATCTCTTCAATAACAAGCTTTCAGGTTCTATTCCTCCTTCTATTGGTAGTTGTCCAATGCTTCAGTCTTTTGATGTTAGCAATAACTCACTCACTGGTAACATCCCTGCTAGTTTGGTAAAATCAAGTAGGATATTCAGGATCAATTTGAGCTTCAACTCACTTACTGGTTCCATTCCTAGGAGTTTCACCATGTCTCAATCCCTTACTATTCTTGCCCTCCAGCACAACAATCTATCTGGTTCTATACCAGATTCTTGGGGTGGAA
>NC_029773.3:83019484-83020381 GCF_000817695.3 Arachis duranensis | reverse complement strand
TTTGACCCTTGATCACAACCTCATTTCTGGTTCCATTCCTGTTTCTCTGAGTAACATGGTTTTGCTTGAAAATATTTCTTTGAGTCATAACCATATTGGAGGCTCTATTCCAAGTGAGCTAAGTGCACTTTCAAGGCTTCAAAATCTTGATCTTTCACATAATTCCATCAATGGAAGCTTCCCTGCTAGCTTCTCCAACCTTTCTTCTCTTGTTTCATTGAATTTAGAGGGTAATAAACTTGAGAGTCATATCCCTGATAATTTGGACAGGTTGCACAATCTTTCAATGCTTAACCTCAAGAACAATAAGTTTAATGGCCAAATCCCACCAACAATAGGGAATATCTCTGGCATTAGACAAATTGATGTGTCTGGGAACAAATTCATTGGAGAAATTCCAGACTCACTCACCAAACTAGCAAATCTCACTTCATTCAATGTATCTTACAACAATCTCTCTGGTCATATCCCTTCACTCCTCACCAAAAGATTCAACTCTAGCTCTTTTGTTGGGAATCTAGAACTATGCGGTTACCTATCAAAACCATGCACTTCACCTCCACCTTCAAATCTTCCAGTCCAAACACCAAAGCCTTCTCCAAAGCCACATCATCACAGAAAGCTAAGTACCAAGGACATAATCCTCATTGTAGCAGGTATTCTCCTGTTGATTCTGTTAGTCCTGTGCTGCTTTTTGCTATGTTGTTTGATCAGGAAAAGGGCTGCTTCAAGTAGAAAGGGTGCAAAGGCAACATCCAAGGCTTCAGCATCTGCAAGGAGCGTTGAAAAAGGTGGTGCTGGTGGTGAAGTTGAGTCAGGAGGAGAAGCTGGAGGAAAACTTGTTCACTTTGATGGTCCATTTGTGTTCACTGCTGATGATCTTTTGTGTGCAACTGC
>NC_029773.3:83018056-83019433 GCF_000817695.3 Arachis duranensis | reverse complement strand
TATGGAACTGCATACAAGGCCACATTGGAGGATGGTAACCAAGTTGCTGTGAAGAGGTTGAGGGAGAAGAGTACAAAAGGGCCCAAGGAGTTTGAGGCTGAGGTTGCTTCACTTGGCAAAATCAGACACCCAAATCTCTTAGCACTCAGAGCTTATTATTTGGGTCCAAAAGGAGAGAAGCTTCTTGTCTTTGATTACATGCCAAAAGGAAGCTTAGCATCATTCCTTCATGGTAAGTAACATCTTACCAAATTGAGTTTTTGTTTATTATTAGTGAATGTGAATGAAGGTGTTAGTTTAGGAGGATCTCAGAAGATTAATCATTTATCTTCAAAGTAACATTCCATTTTAAATTCAACCATTGATTATGGTATTAATGTTTGTCAATCTATGCAGCTCGTGGGCCGGAAATAGTGATCGATTGGCCAACAAGGATGAAGATAGCAATCGGAGTCACACGTGGCTTAAGCTACCTCCACAACCAAGAGAGCATAGTCCATGGCAATCTCACCTCAGGGAACATACTCTTAGATGAACAAACCAATGCACACATAACAGATTTTGGACTGTCCAGGCTAATGACAACCTCGGCGAACACTAACATCATTGCAACAGCAGGAAGTCTAGGATACAATGCACCAGAGATATCAAAAACAAAGAAACCAAACATGAAATCCGACGTATACAGCCTTGGAGTGATCATCTTGGAGCTCCTAACTGGGAAGCCACCTGGGGAACCAACCAATGGAATGGACTTGCCACAATGGGTGGCTTCCATAGTTAAAGAAGAGTGGACTAATGAAGTTTTTGACTTGGAGCTCATGACAGATGCACCAGCCATAGGTGATGAGCTTCTCAACACATTGAAGCTTGCCCTTCATTGTGTTGATCCTTCACCAGCTGCTAGGCCTGAAGCTCCGCAAGTTCTTCAGCAATTGGAAGAAATCAAGCCAGATTTGGCTGCTGGTGATGATGATGATGATGGAACTCTCAAGACTGCTGAATAAATTAAAAGTTTTTTTTTTAAAATTTAATTTTGAATTAGTAGAGAAAGGTTCTTTCAATATTTCATTCTTTATTTATTTTTTGATTATTTTGTTTTTGGTGAAATTTGTTGATTCTCAGTGTATGTACATAATCAAGTGAGGAAGTATGCTAAGCAGTTTTGTATTGAATGTTATAGTGGTGTGATGACAATATGATACAAGAAGCTATTGAATGTAATAGTTAATTTATGTTTTGGATATAAAGAAAGTTCTTTCTTATTTTGTATACTGAGGAAAAAAAAAACTAATACGGTAAAAATTTATCCCTTTTGTTTGAACCTACAAAAAAAAGAGAGCTAAATATAATAACTTCAAAAAGAAAAAAAAATGG
>NC_029773.3:83010670-83017990 GCF_000817695.3 Arachis duranensis | reverse complement strand
TTCAAAGGAATTGACATTACACAAGTGTAAATGAAGAAAGTAGTTCCTCACTAAACTTCCTAAGTAACAGAAAACCAAAATATATGTTTAAACTTTTTTTTGTATCATTCTTAAATTGATAATATTACTGTTATTTTAGAGATTTTATTTTTAATATAAGAATAAATTGACGACAAAATTTTATTAAATTTAAAGTAATATTACAAAAAAAATGGTAATATCCACACCAATTATATTATCTTATACTACATTTGTATATTTTTTATTAGAATTTAATTTCCAATATTATCATAATAAAAAAATTTTTATACTAATAATTAAGTATTACTATATCCGTAGAAATAATTAATTTTTAAATTTATTACTTAAAAAATTATTTAAATATATAAATCTGATCGAAGGAACGTTTAAAATTTTTTATACTATTATACTATTATATATCAAAATTAAACTTTATTATTATCAATTTTTTTCTTATTAATTTGTATATTTTTCATTTTACAACAATTATACAAAGAAACTTAAAAACAAAAGAGAAAGTAACATAAACATTCTTACAAAATAACTAACCAATAATGATCGAGAGTTTTAATCTATTCTGCTAATTATCCTCTTAGTACTTCAAAGAATAAAAACTTTAAATATATATTTCTTTTTAAAAACATCAAAATGATAAAAAAATCAAAACTTTTTTATTTTGAAGTTAGGATGATGAGTTATATAATTCTCAATATTTTTTAATTATAAATTAGTGCACGCAAGGTCTTAGTTAATGATAATAATCTTTGTCTTGCAATAATAATAGATGAGAATTTTTAAGTGGTTGCTCTGAGTTAATACCTGAAACCAAGGTAATATGAATCTACATGTAAGATCTAGATTTTTTTGAGTGAAGATTCTGACTCGTTTGCTGGTCAAGTGGATCTGTCCGACGTGCTCGTCTAAATGGTAGTGGGAGATACCTACAAGGACTTTAATACTTAAGTTAGTAAGAATTTTAAATAGATTTAAGTGAATTGTGATTGAAAAATACTTGAATTTGATGGAGTATTTATAGAGAGATATGATGACTTTGCCATCACTCCTATGCTATTTTATTTACAGTAATGGGCTATTTCACTTCTAGTTTTTGGGGAGTTATCGTATATTACAGTAGTAGATGAGTTGTGGATCAGCCCATAAAGTGGTGCTTGACAAAATCTTACTTGTCATACAAGTCAAGTTGGGTATGAATTGTGGAGCTCGTGCCTCGAGTAGGTCGGGATAAATCTGTATGCTTGTCTGGGCCCACATGATTCGGATTCTTTTGTTCTAAAGAGATTAGAGTAACAATTTTTTGCTAAGGCATCATTTTGGTAGCATTTGGAAGAGAGATAGTGACTGAGAGACAAAGACTGAAATAAGCTTCAGTATTATGTTTGGGAGACAGAGATTGAAATAAGAATCATAAAGAATAAAGTTGAAATTAATTCATTGAAATGGGGGTATTTTAGGTATAAAATATTATTAAAGTTTTAGTCTCTGTCTTAAAAAATTTTAATCTCTTGTGCCCCACTTTTTAGAAGTACTGAAATACTAAAATTTTAAAAACAGAGAGTAAAATTTTAGTACCAGTTTTTGGACCAACAAACATGATACTGAGTTCCAGTTTTCTAGTCTTCGTCCCAGTATCTCAAAACAAACGCTACGCATGGAAAGAACTAGGGGTGTTCAGATCCAAACCGCTCCAAAAAAAAAAATGCGAAATCGCACCGATCCAAATCGAAAATCGAAACAAACCACTCAATTTTAGATGTTTTTGGATTTTGGATCAATTTTATTGCGNACACATTCCATTTTTCCCCAAACAATTATACAAACCCTAACCTAAAGAAAGGGCAATTTACATATATAAATTGAATGGACGAATTGTTTATCCAAATGTAACAATACAGATTTCATTACTTATGTGTCCTGAAACAAGTTTATGTAATCCGTGGAACCCTCCCACGTTTTACAAATTGTATATAAATCGTGGAAACCTCCCACGATTTTTCAAGCTCCCTTCTTCATAATCTGCGGGAAGAAACCACGGTTTTCCTATAGTTTGATTCCTTCATAAACCGTGGGAGGTTTCCACGATTTATATACAATTTGTAAAACGTGGGAGGGTTCCACGGATTAAATAAACTTGTTTCAGGACACATAAGTAATGAAATCTGTATTGTTGCATTTGGGTAAACAATTCGTCCATTCAATTTATATACGTAAATTGCCCCTAAAGAAACCCCTTTCTTCACTTTTTAGTCACTTATATTCGTATCTCACACCTTACTCACTCTCACTGTCACACGCTGACGCTGTCTGTCGCCTCTTCTTCTCAATGATATCTTTTGTCGCCTTCTCTTCTCAGTGATGCTACTACCGCCTCTTCTTCTCAGTGACGCCGTTCGTCACCTCCTCTTCTCGGTAACGCCACTACTGCCTCTTCTTTTCGGTATAATTTTTACTTATTTTTGTTAATTTTGTTTTCTTTTGGAAGAATTTGTTCTTGTTTTTGTTAAACCTTGTGTTAAATTTTGTGTTGTTCTTATTATTTTTTGATAATTTGTTCTTGTTGATGAAATTTTGTTAAACTTTGTATTAAATTGAGTATTTTGTTCTTGTTGATTGAATTCTGTTTTTTTTTTATCATTTGCAGATTTTATATTTGTTCAGTTGATTTTAGCTTCTAATTTGAAGGAAAAAATGTTAGCTTCACATCTTGAGATAATATTTTTATTTTGTAATGTGTATGTTGGTAACAAACTAACAATATGTTGATTAATTGAGAAAAATATTAAAATAACATAAACTGATTAACTATTCTTTGTTATCACAGAATGTTAAAAAAAGTGAGCCAGAATTCACCAGTGCTACTGCTACTCTATTCATTTTTGAATCAGTTAAATCTTTAAGACAGTCAGAGTCGATACCGCGGCCACAGCCGCAGTCGCAGCCATAAACTCAGACACAAACACAGATGCAGATGCAGCCGCCATCGCTGCCACTGCGCAGTAATCAGAACAATGAAGGAACTAGATCTTAGTGGAGGAGAGACAAAGCAAATGTTGCTACTAATGAGTTACCTAATCCTAACTAGTCTGAGGAACTAGGTACATGTAACACTAAAAAATCTGTTAGACCTAGACCTTGACTTGGGAGCATTTTTAAAAAAGATAAAATTGGTCTCAAACCTAGGGCTATATGTAAGTGGTGTGAAGCATCTTATGCGGCTCATTCACATAAAAATGATACTAACAATCTTAAAAATCACTTGTTGAGTTATTGTAGAAAATTTTTAAAAGATTCACTTGATCCCACACAAAAAGTACTTGTTATGTAGCAATTTAAAAAGAAGGAAATGGGCTGGGTAATTATTTTATTATTTGTATTATTTGATCCTGATTTATGTAGACAAGTCTTTGCTAAAATGATAATCATAGATAAGTTGCCTTTTAAATTTGTCGAAGGGAAGGAGTTTCATTATTTTATAAGTGTTTTGCAGCCAAAACTCCATATTTTAGGTAGGATTTCAATTGCTAGGGATTATTAAAACTTATTCATGAATGAAAAACATAAGTTGAAGAGTGTCTTTATAAACTTAAATTAAAATGTGTGTTTGACTATTGATGGTTGGATTTCTGTACAAAATTTAAACTATCTTTGCCTCATTACACATTTTATTGATTAAGATTGAAAGTTGTAAAAGAGAATTCTTAACTTTTGTATCATTAAGAATTATAAAGTTGAAACAATTGGTAGAAAGATAGAAAAATATCTTTTAAATTAGGGAATAAGTAGAGCCTTTAGCTCACACTTGATAATACTAGTTCAAATGATGTTGTCATTTGTTACTTAAAAGATAGAATGAATGATTAAAATTTACATCCTTTAAAAGGTGAACATTTGCATATTAGGTGTTGTGTTCATATCTTAAATTTGTTGGTCAATGATAATTTGAAAGATATGCATTCTTCAATTAGCAAAATTAGAAATGTTGTTAGATATGTCTGTATTTTTTCTAATTGCATGGATAGGTTTAAAAGTTATATTAAAGAAGCTAGGATTCAAGACTGCTCTTGTGTGCAATTAGATGTTCTCATTAGGTGAAATTTCACTTACATAATGTTTGATAGTGTTTTAAAATTTCAAAATGCCTTTAAGAGATTAAGTGAGAGGAATGCTGCGTTTGTAATGATGCAAGGGGCATTCCAAAGAATGAAAATTGGGATAATGCAAGATGCTTTATGGGATTTTTAAATTTTTTTTTCCAATGTAACCAAAAAAGTCTCGGATTCTATATTTGTGACATATTTTTTATATTTTCATCACTTTTGTTCAATTCTTAGTTCTTTGAAGACTTAGGTTGATAGTAATGACATATTACTAAAAGGTATTGCTACAAAAATAAAGGCTAAGCATGATAAATATTGGGGTAATTTGAGTAACATGAATATGATAATTTTTGTTGCTGTGGTACTTGACCCTAGATACAAGATTAAGCTCGTTGAGTAGAATTTCAAAGGTTATTTGAGAAGGAGGATGCTGATTTTTTATGTGGCAAAGTGAAAGAAGTATTCAATGACTTATTTAATAGCTATAGGATTGCTCTCAATAGTGATCAAGCACATCAATCTGCACAACACAGTCAAGATGTGGATATAAATGATAGTGCGTTTGATGATGTTCGCTTTACAACAATATTTGAAAAAATGATATACAAGCGAGAGTCTCAACACAAATGAAGTGAATTTGTATCTCATGGAATCCCTGGAAAAACTAGTTGATCCAAGTAGTTTTGACATTTTAACTGAGAAAAGTGAGCTCTAACAATTACAAATATCCTGTTCTTAGTCAAATTGCAAGGGATATTCTAGTTATGCATGTGTCAACGGTTGCTTTTAAATTCGCCTTTAGCACTAGAAGTAGAGTGCTTGATCAATATAGGAGTTCTCTTACTTCAAAAATTATTGAAACTTTGATTTGTACACAAAATTGGTTTCGAGCCAATTCATTGTCAATAGACCTTGAGGAGTCTTTTGAAGAATTTGAAAAATTTGAGAAATGTATGTTTTATTTTATTTATATATATTGATTACCTTTATTACTTGATAATATGTTTAAGTAACTAATATTTATTTGATTATATTTTATTATAGAATTTGAGCTAATTTTTCAACTAATAGATGAAGAAGAGTCTAGTGATGAATTTGATTAGTGATGAGTGCTTTACTTCTCAGTTTGGAGTTTTTTATATTATGTTTTTATTAAAATTTGTATATTATTTAATTTTGTGTTGTTGAGATTTGTTTTTATGTTAAAGAATTATTATTTTATCAAGATTTGTTGACTTTGTTGGATAATGAACATGTTACTTTATAATGTTTATGAGATTTATATTTTATTATTATATTAGATTGTTAGACATGTTACTTTTTAATGTTTATGGGATTATTAGTACTTTAGTAATGTATATTTATACTATGTCACGCAGCATTAATTTTGTAAATTAAGTTATTATTTTTTATTTAAAAAATTACAAATTTAAATCAATAAAAATCACTTGTGATCGAATCGGATCAGATCGAATTTTTAAAAAAATTAATCCAATTTAAACCGCACCGTACATAAAATAAGTATTCGGATCGGATGACTTTTTTTTTCTTAAAATTGAACTAAATTGCACCGCAAACACTTCCAGTAAGAACAGTTATGTTTGGAAGAGAGAATAAGACTGTGAGATAGAAACTGAAAAACAGATTAAATTAAGTCTTTATATTGTGTTTGATGTAAAGTGTACATGACTGATGATTAAGTTATGTGTTGAAAAAAGAAGGGTGAAATTAGATTTAGAATTTAAAAAGTTGAACTATGATAATTTTAAAAATAAATGTTATTAAAATTTTATTTCTGTTTTTAAAAATTTTAATCTCTTGTGTTTTCACTTTTTAAAAGTATTGAAAGAATTAAAATTTTAATTTTAGTTACTAACTATTAAACACAATACTGAATCACAACATCAATTCTTGCTTATAAATATTACTTAATATTAAATGTGTAAGTATATAGTGTATATGAGTGTTATAATTGTAATATATAATGACTAGAATTGGATTATCCAAACCATCCTCGGACCCAAAAAAAGAAAAATTATAAATAAGTAATTAGGATAAATTATTAAAATTATACTCAAAAATTTATTCTGATGACAAAAATAATTCTTCAAGATATAAATGACAAATAAATGTGAAATTATTTAAAAATACTACAAAAATAACTAATGAGTATATTATTTTTATAAATAATAAAAAAATTTATATTTAAAAAATAATTTATCCATTTAATCAAAAAATTTTGGCAATATTTGAATAACTATTATAAAGTGTATATAAACATTCAATTAAAATTTGATTTTTATTTTTTATTTTTTAAAAAATTAGTCATTCACAAATAATTTTTTTAAAAAAAATCACTTTACATAAAATTAAGAAATTTTAAAATAAAAAAATATTTTATTTTTTTAAAACATCTTGATAATATACTCTTAATAATTATATTCCATCATTCAAAAAGATAGAATAAGATAATAAAAATGAGCAGTCGGCTATTTTGTAATTTTTGGGGTGGCAAATAGACCTAAATTCGCCGAGTCGACCTGCGTAACCCACAAAAAAATGAGCCAAATTGAAAAATTGAGACCGCCACACTTCGAAAGCCTGCCTAACCTGCACCGTTTAAACTATGGAGTTTGGTAGGGCGGGACGGGCCTCTCTAACGGACCCAACACTTTATTTTGCTAAAGACATTTTCTAAAAAAGTTCTAATTTAATATTTTAAATTATATTTTACGTTTAATTGATTATGTTCTAAACATGTAGATATTTAATTATATGTTTTGGACAATATTAATTTTATTATTTTATTTCAAAAAATTTGATTAGGACCAGGGTGGCCTTTTGGCGGGGCGGGGCTCCCCGTGTGCCACCCTTAGACTACTTATTATTGCCAACCCGAAGAAAACAAGTTTAAACGCAAAAAAGACTCGCAGTTGCAGACTTCACTCTCACTATCAACCAATCTCTCTCTCTTTCTCTCTCTCTCCCCACCGTATTCCGCCGCCACCCACCACAAATGGACGACCGGCCGCCGCTACAAAAGATCGCAATCTCCGGCCCAACACTCGCATCTCTAATCCAGCGCTTCTCCACTTCCCCTTCCTCCCTCGATGGCCTCCTCTTCGGCCACGTCACCCTTCTCACTCCTCTCAACCTCTCCGACGATCCCTCCACCGCCTCCTCT
>NC_029773.3:82997980-83010510 GCF_000817695.3 Arachis duranensis | reverse complement strand
AATAACCACCACCACCATAACAACCACCACCTGATAGGTTGGTTCTCCGCCCGCCGGAAAACCCCACTCCGTCCCTCCATGCGCGAATTCTCCGTCACACAATCCCTCTCTTCTCTCTCCGCATTCTCCTCCCAAATTCAGAACTCACCAAACCCTAATTCCACATCTTCTTCAACTGCTTCTTCTTCCTCCTCCTCCTTCTCCCCTTGCATCTTCATCCTCTTGTCTTCTCCTTTCTCCAACGACCACATCCACACTCACGAGTACCGCGCGTACCAGCTACGCGCTTCCTCCTCATTCGAACCGAAACTGATCGATATCGTCAACATTGGGCCTGCGTTTCGAGGGCATTACGGTTCCTTTAGTCCAAACGCGGCATTCCCGGTGTTGGAATGCGATTTGGGAATATCAAGCATGAATGAAGATCGTGATGGTAATGCTGACAAGGAAGATGAGAGATTGAGTGTGATGAAGGAGAAGGCGAAGGATCAGAGGGAGCTCGATGGTTGCGCCGAGGGTTTCGAGGTTGGGAGGTTGAGCAGGATGATGGGATCGGAGGCGAGGAGTTACACTTCGAATTTGGAGGATTTGTATGAGAAGATGCTTGCAAAGGTTGAGAATCTGACGAGGTTGGTGGAGCAGAGTAATGCCAAGGTTCTTGAGCAGGTAAAAATGTGTTTCTTTTTTTGGATTATCATTTTTGCTTTTTGACTGAGTAATCATATAGCATCTTAAAAGTGAAGTATAAAGTAGATACTTATAATCTCTTGGAATCTAGAAAACAATAAATACGTCACTCGTTTGTTAGAACATAGAAGGATGTTTAGAGGATCTATCATGGAGATAAATCATTTCTCTTAAATGTAGATATTTTATTATTTTTAGTGTCCTGAAATCTTAGTAGTTTGATGTTTAGGACAATAAATCATTTCTCTTTATGATGGAATGCGATGTAATGCTTTAATTAGTGTAGCTGTTCCTAGCTAGTGGTGAGCTTGATAAGAATGTGGCGATTTAAATTGCACGAGTTGCATGTGATATTGTGATGTTTCTTCTCTTGGTCGTTGTTGTTTTATAATAGGAAGCAACACTGCTGTTTGATCCATAGAACCCTAAACCTTAGGTGTTGTTGATTGATTAAACTCTAAAGGGAAACTTTCCATAAAATGCGGTTTGAAGTATTGGTTTATCCCACCTTAGTTGTTGACATTCAGGATGTTGTCAAATTGGAGTCATAATGTTGCCGCGTTGAATGTTAAATAGCATATAGTAACAGCTTTGTCTTGTCGTTGAGCCGCTTAGGTATCCTTCAGAGTTGAAAAACATTGGTGCCTCCATAGCCAAAAGTGGTATGAGTTGAATGGTATAGAGCGAGATTTTGTACCTTTCTGCAAGAGTGTCTGCTACCTCTCTTTTAGACTAAGGATTTTTGGTTATAAAATTTCTGTTAATAAATTTGATAGAAACTAGTAACTTATGTTCATTTTTTCTTTTATCAACTTTGAACAGGAACATTATAATAGAAAGTTGAGGCAAAAAATTAGAGCTGCTGCCTCAGAGTAACTATCATTATCAATGATGGCAATGCTTTCGTTTTAATTTCAGTTCAGGTAATTTTTTTTATGTCTTGTATTTGTCTGTTCATCCCCTCCCCCCCCTCCCCCCCGCGGGGCTCTTATTCATGCTATCAATAAAAATAAAGCAGATTTGGTAATAGATCTCGTCATATCAATTATTTGTTTATAAGCTCGTCTTTGCATTATTAAAACTGCATATTGATCAAAGTGAATTGTAATATTACTAAAGCTCATTGGGTTCTTGACTTCTTGCTCAAGTTGAGCTAGCTAACTGTATAGCCTTTCAGGGACTCAATTTTGTTATGGCCCTTGTGAGTTTGGAGATGGAAATACAGAAATACTTTTACTCATCATCATCATCATCATGGTGTTAGCTGATGATGTTTGGTGCAGATCTGTAGTCATAATATCCTAGATTCTTAATCAAGCACACTCATTCTATATCAAGAGTCAAGACATTTATTACTTAATTTTGGTCACTGCTGTAAAATTTATAATTATATCATTTCACATATAAATTATGTCCTTAACATGTATAAAATTTTTAGTAGCTTCCTACCTACAACGATACTATTCTTTCAGCTTCTTGTTATTGTGTCTGAAAGAGATCTTATTCATGTTTTCTTAGTAGATGCACTAGTGCATATTCTTGTATATTTGATAGATGTTCTTTTCTGGTTTTAGGGTGGTCCACATTGCAGAGCAGAAAGCCTATGTGTATTGTGCTATATAGTCCTACCCGAAATATGCATATTTCATATTGTATTTGAGTTTAGCCTTACAGAAGCATTTTCCTGAGGACATGCACTTTTATCTCATCGTCCTCTCCCCTTTCTGTTTTCTTGTTTTGTTTCCCGGTTTTTGCTGTCAATTGAGTTACACAAGTTATTTGAGTTACAGACCAATTGTGTAGCTTAGGAAGGATTCTTTTTGAGAATTTGATATAAAAATTAACAGTAAACTATTAATGCAATCAACCTCTGAATGTCAACTATGTTAGTGTTGAATACGACCTTGAGTTTAATGAAGCATTTAAGCAGTATATAATAGTGGCTTATTTCCTGCAAATATATCTGATTATCTTCTCTTATTCTGGCATATTGGTTGGATTACTTATGTCAAGTAGCTTCTTGAAACTCACTAATGTCATGCTTATATTAACTACATGTTCCACTTGTTTTCATGCATTATATGACTGGGGCGCACTAGCATGGCAATCATCCATGTTAACAAGCTTATTTTTTGTGTGGCACAAAGCAGAGGAGGGTTAAGCAAATCGACGATTTCAGCCTTGTACACCTGACCTGGATAAGCAACAGTTTCTTCTTGTATCACTGGAAACATGAGACCGGCTGTTTGGACCTTTTGGCAGGCCTATTATATAATCTGTCCTGCTATTGTAGATTTTGTATTTTTTACTTCATGGTGACTCTTAAAGCTGAAGAAGGCGGTAAATCGTGCAGGGTGGTTGAATGGTTTTGGTCTTCCTCAATTCAAAAAGTTTTGAAGCTTTTCTCTCCCAAGCTTTTGCGGCACATATTTGCTTCCTGCAATGACATGCCAACTGTATTTTGTATTGTTTGCTTTTGGTTCCTTTTACCCCCTTCATAGAATATTAAAATTTCAGCTTTAATAGTTAGTTTTACTTTGTTGCTTGCACAAAGATCACTGTAAAAGAAAGAAATGAAATCAACAAGCACTCCGTTAATTTTGGTATGTTTACAAAATTATCATTCTATGGTGAACTTCTGGAGTTTTCTGTTCTGTAATTATGCCCCCCTTCTATATGCTAAGCATTCATTATAAGCAAAATGTACTACATTATGTACTAAGGTAATATAATGGTTCAAATTTTATGTCCTTGAGGTACAAGCTATACACTATATACACTGTTGAATTATCTTAGTGCATCACACACTAAATTCAATGTATCATAGCATTCTCTTTGATTATAAATAAGGTACTCTAGTCTTGGATCACGTACTAAAAATGCTGGGATTCCTCCTCTATTATAGTGGTATAACATCCTAGGGTTGGTTCCAAAACATTGTCTTTGATGAGTAGGAAAAAGACGCGTGTTTTACTAATATTTAAATTTATTTACTATCTTCTACAATACCAGTTTCTTTAAATTTTTAGTAAGCCAATTCAATTGTTTTTTCGGTCAATATTTGATAATAATTAAAACAATAATGATATGGTTTATTAAAATTAACTATTAAATCAGTTATTTATATTGAATAGATATTAAAATATAAAATATATGTTAAATTAAATTAAATAATACATATATATACGCATAAATATATAACAACAAAATGGAAAATACGAATAATATTAGCATTAGTAGAACAAGGGCATTTTTTGAGTTTTTTAAATTTGTAAATTGTTATGAAATTTCTTTCAGAAAGTCTTTTTTCTCTTATAAATTTTTAAGTTCATTAGTAAAACAAAAATAAAGCCTATAAGTTTCTTTTTATACCAAAAGAGATGATAACATACACAAATGGAAAATAATAGAAGGTTTGCTGGAATAATGGTAAGTAGTAACTAGTAACAATATAAAACAGCTATGAATCGGATATTGTTACAATGATAGCTACTTCTTTTTATGGGTAAAAAACCATATTAAACTAAATGGAAGAACAATTTACACGATTCTATCAAAGCAAAAAAACGTGACATGAATCACCCAAAAGTTTATTTTAATGTAATTTGAATTAAACTAATTCGAACTAGCTAAAACAACAGTAATTCGAATCATCTAAATTCGAATTAGTCTCTATCAAAGTAATTCGAATGGATACAATTCGAATTATGCATGGATTAATTTAAGGTGTAATTTGAATCATATTGATTCGAACTACATGCAAACGTGAACCACACTAGTTCGAATTAAGCTGATTCGGACTAATACACCGTTTTAACAACCATAGTAATTCGAAACAGGTTGATTCGAATTACCCACAAATTTTACTGTACATGGTAATTCGAACGAAGCTCATTCGAATTACAAAGCTTTACCCTATAAATAGATTTCGAATTGAGCTCATTCGAACTAAAACACCAAACTCCTACCCCACCAAATCCCAGAGAAAATTCTTTTCGTACGACTCCAATAAAGTGTTCAACATCACATTCAGCTGATGGGGGATAACGCGGACCGACTATATCGTTTGGATGGAATCGCCCACATAGCTGGTGCATCAACCAAGAGATTAGTGCGCAGTTGTCCTTTTAAAATAGGATTTAACGTGTTATTTTTATATTTTTGCCTTTTGTTTTTGTTTTAATAGTTGTCATTATTTACCGTGGTTAAGTTAGATAGAGTTGTTATATTAGTGGTTTTGTTAGTGTTTTTTTACTGGTGGCTAAAAATTGATAGAAAAGTGTGAGTAGTAAGGATAACGACGGGTGAACTTACGTAGAGTATGTGTTTTTTTGTTAATATCCAAGATAAATTCTTTATGTTAAAATTATACTATTATTAAGAAAATATAAGACAGTATTATCTTATTAGGCCCAGTTTGATGTGTATATGATATTATTTTCCATCTTAACATGTAACATGCTTTGGTAGAGTAGAAGTTGTATTTTTTGTATTAAGATATACATTAGTGAATGATGTTGTGTAAATATGTTTCAAGTTGAGAGACAATATGATACATTCTTTATGCAGTCCCACCGATGTATCTCAAGCATGCGACGGTATGCGCCTGGACGAGAGGTACGTTCCGTACTTATAGGTAGCCAGCTTATATCATCTAGTGAGGCTGAACGAGAGATGGTTTAGGCTGGATGAGCCCTGGTTAGTGCATTCATGGAGCGCTGGTGTCCGAAAACGCACACGTTTCATACCATTCGAGGAGTGTACGATTACATTGCAGGACGTGGCGTACCAGTTAGGGCTGCCGATCGATGGGCATTATGTTAGTGGTTGTCTGATAGATTTTCAGACGTACATCGAGGGTGGTTGCCTAGCTTGGGTGTGGTTCGAGGAGCTGTTGGGGGTGTTGCCTCCTGCGAACTGCATCCAGAAGTTCGTAGTGAACTGCAGCTGGTTTCAAGATACATTCGGCGAGCTTCCTGAGGGGGCCGACGAGCCCACTATTAGGACGTATGCTCGAGCCTATATCATGTTGTTGTTGGGGACTCAGCTATTTGGTGATAAGTCCGGTACTCGCATTCACATCAGGTGGCTTCCATACGTATGCTATGCACGACTTCATGCTTAACACAGCCTCCTCTTTATCCTGAAACTGCTGACCAACCTGAAACTTTGATAAACCTCCAGTACCCTACGTATCTCTGGCACCAAATCCAGTAGGTTCCCCAGGAACCCCTTCCTGTCTCATGGCATCCAAGTCCAAAGATGAAAAGTGCGGGGGGTACTGCTGAGCTCCTGAGCTGGAACCACCGCCAGCTCCACCTGAATTACTCGTTACTATGTCATTACCACTATCATCAGCAATGAAGTCCGGCTCCACATCATCAGCGTCATCATCATCCGGCAATGCATCGTCTATACCAGTCGGTGCCCCACACCGTAATGAAATTGGCGCCCTATCAATGATACCAACTTCTCCCCCACCACTGTGGTTGAGATCAACGGTGAACAACGGGGAAGCCACATGCTCATCCTGAGGTGCAATCAAAGACACAGACGAAGATACACCAATAGGTCTCGAACTAGAATACGCTACCGTAACTGGAGTTCGGGTATTCCGGTTCGAACCACCTGAGCTAGAGACCACATCAACCAACTTTGCCAACAGCTCAAGTGTTCTGACCTCGGGAAACTGCCGACGACAATGGAACAGGACCTCCAAATCCTCGTCACTCCCTATGACAAACAAATCGTACTTCACGTCATCTCGCAGCACTGAGATCGGAATGCGATAGAATAACTTCTCAACCCATTTCACACCTTGCAGCCCAAGTTTCTATATTATAGAATTCAAGAAGTCAGTGAAGCTCGTTGTAGGTTTCAGAAAAATGCTGACGGGATCCTTATCAGTAAACTTAACACCTGAACATGTTTTTTTTTTAATTGACCCTCTATAATGCACCAATACTAAAAAATTCTTCTCACTAGCCATTGTGTTTCACTCTAATGAGAAAAATTCACGTTCACACCATATTTATACACGTCTGGGGCTTCATAATTCGAAACAACCAATTTTGAATTATATATATATATATATATATAGTTCGAAGCAATCTCATTCGAACTACTATGTGTGGCTTCCTTGCTTAATTCGAATTAATATGATTCGAACTATCTTAATACAAGATGCATGCATAATTCAAATCGTGTTGATTCGAACTACCTAGGACCAAATGCATGCATAATTCGAATTTATTAAATTCGAATTACATTAAAATATACTTTTGGGGAATTCATGTCACATTTTTGGCCTTAGTAGAATCGTGTAAATTCTTCTTCCATTTGGTTTAATATGATTTTTTACCCTCTTTTTATTATATGTTATTTTCAAACTATTTTCTTAAATAAATATTTCATCTCAATGAGAATAAAATAATTAAAATAAAGAATAATTAAAAAAATTAGCTAATATGTGTCGATATATGATAAGTTTATTATTAATAAAAAAATTTAAATATTTTATTTAATAAATAAAAAATAAATACATTAAAAATTTAAATATTTTATATTTTTAATAAAAAAATTTTAATTTTATAATTTTAACCTATGTCCTAAGAACACAAAATAAATAAACCCTTTAAAAAAAAGAGTGAAACATCAACTTGACCCTAACAATTTCACGAAATCTTTTTCCATCTCTTAACGAAAGCATAATTCCATCGCGACTCCTGACAATTAACTCTGTGAGACCTTCTACCTCCTCCATTAATGTCTCTGTCTAGATTTAAGAATCTTGCCTATGTGGACCATTAAGTCAACAATTTAATGGACAAATTTCTCCCTCTTCTTCTTTTCTTTTATCCTCTCCTCTATGCGAACCAGAACACCACCAGACTAATTCTCCTCTCTTCATCTTCTTAATATCATTTTCGGCTACCATCATCACCAAGATCCACTACCACTCTCTGTTTTCGCTGTACCAACCCGCTGTCACCTTCTTCTTCTTTGCTGCACCAACTCATTGCCACTTTCTTTTAATTGAGTAATTTTATATGTTTAAATACTTGAATTTAGTTTGGGATATGATCTTATGAGTTATCTCTTTCTGAATTTTGATAATTGAGTATAGATATTTACTTAAGGTATTGATTTTTATATGAAAGAGTGATTCGGTGATTTTGGAGTGCGTCAGTGTTTTAATTTGTTCGATGTAAAGTTCTCTACTTAAAATGTAGACTTGAAATTTAGTGTGAAACCAAATAGAGACAGAGGCAAGTTAATGAGAGAGGGATTGTGAGGATAAGAAGCAGTAAAAGGGAGAGAGGGTAGCCGTGGCGGCGCGGAATTGCCGATGATGAACAGAGAAGTAGGGGGTGAGATATGGCTTCGTGATTTTGGTTCGGTAAAAAAGAAGGTAGAATAGTGTAGCAAAAATAGAGAATGGTGGTGGATGTTGGTAATGATATTGGCCAAAAATGGTGAAGAGGAGAAAGAGAAAATGCAAAAAAAAAATGATGGTAGATATTGGTGATGATTAAGGGCTGAGTTGGGATTATACTCTTTCTATTGACAAAAATTTTGACGAAAGAGCCAGAAATATCTGACAAAAGTAATGAATATCGCGATGAAATTATGCTTTTATTAAGAGACGAAACGAATTTTGTAAAATTGTTAGGAATCGGGTTAATATTGTATTATTAAGGATGAAATCCTCTGTGATGAACTAAATTGTGTGTTAAACACTACTATGGCTATGTACAAAACGTCAGTAACATTTTATGTTTTTCAATTAAAATAATATTTTTTAACAAAATGTCAATTACATTTTGTGTTTTAATAATTTAAATAATATTTTTTTATTACAAAACATTAGTGACGTTTTGTTCTTTTTATAATTAAAAATTTTTTTTATTACAAAATGTCAATCATATTTTATACTGCTATTACAATCTTGTAAAATACTAAAATAATCAAATATTTTTGTGTTTCACATTAAAATTATTCACGTATAAAAATTTTAGCCTAGATTTCAGACTCATTTTTTGCATTATGAATTTGGTATTGGTGTTGTGCAATGAAATGGATGCATGACCAATATTTTCACCGCTATGGTATTTAGTCAAAACGTAGGTTACGTTTAGTTTTGTTTTTATTTTTTATTTTTTGTTGAAAGAAATATACAAACGCAGCCTGCGTTTTATTTTTTCAAAATTTTTAAAATTTTTTTTATTCCCTTTAAGCCCGATTGTAGCCTACGTTTTGCTGTGGGCATAAAAGAATTTTTTTCTGAAGCAACAAAATGCATCTTGCGTTTTACTTTTTTGTGTTAGCTTTTTTCATAGAATAGCCAAAACGCAGGCTGCGTTTTATGGGCTGTCAGTTTTTTTTTAAAAAAAAAAACTAAAAACGCATATTGCATTTTATTTAAAAAAAAAAGATTTTAAGCAAGAGTCCAGCCTATAAATACGAAGTAAGACTCTCATTCAGCTTGCCTCACTCCATTTCTACTCATTGTATTCTTCTTTCTTGCACATATACCGTAGTTCTGAGTTTTTTTGTAGTTAGGTGTGTCAAAAAAATTGGATTAGGTGAGGTTGCAGTTATGAAAAGTATTACAAATTTGCGAGTATATTATAACGGTGAGGTTATACCAAACACACATGAAGGAGTGACTTTTGTTTGTGAATGTCCGTTATCATTTGCTATTCCATATACCATGAGTTTTGCAGAATTGCAAAATGGACTTTGTAATAATATTCAAAGCCACATTTCGAAAAGGGTGAGCAACATTTTATATAGGAATCTTGTACAAGTATTTGGTGAGCTGATACAGTTTTAAATGATACCCATCACTGACGATGCCAGTATGCAGCAGATGTTATGTATTTATCAACAAACCCGATTTTATGTGCCGATGATAGACCTGTACGTTGAGTTCGAACAGCAGTCAGGGTTGGGCGCGGTCGGCGAGGAGGTCAATGTTGATGAGCTCGGGGATATAGATTGGGAAGAATATAATAATGATAGTGAAGAGGAATTCGAAGCTAACTATGAAGTCGATGACGAAAACGATGACAGAGACTTGGCAGGCGATCCAGCGGTGCAAAATGAAGCGAATGCAATTGTAAGCCATGACCCGTTTGGTGTTCCGTCTTTTATGCGGACTCTAGATCTCGAAGCCATGCATGCCCCGAAATTTTCTGAGTATGCGAATACAGGTATGTTATGATCATTAACTCAAGTTTCCTATAGTGTTTATTTTATTTGCCTTGTCTGACTGATGGTGGTGCGCATGTCGTAGGTGAAGGCAACGCTGCGGCGGAAGATGGCGAGTTTAGTGTCGGAATAGAATTTGGTTCGAGAGAGTCGGTAATATCTACAATCAAAAGCTATACTATCTCTAGAGGAGTTGATTACACTGTGTATGAGTCTGAGCCGCAGACATTCTATGCTAAATGCAAGTGGTATGGTGCAGGGTGCAACTGGCTTATCCGAGCTAGCTTGATTTGAAAAAAAAAACTTGTTGGGAGATCATGAGATACAATGGCAAGCACACGTGTACCGTGGGCACGATTTCACAAGATTATGCGAAGTTGGACTCGGACACAATTGCATATGCCATTAGACCGTTGGTCGAAGCAGACCCCTCGATAAAGGCGAAGTCTGTTATTGCAGAAGTTCAATCCAGGTTCAACTACACTGTGAGTTACCACAAGACTTGGTTGGCAAAGTAGAAAACTGTCGCAAAGGTTTTCGGTGATTGGGAAGTTTCTTACCAGACTCTGCCAGTATGGTTGAAAGCAATGACGGTGAAGATGCCAAGGTCTCGTGTTTAAATTAAAACGCTCCTCGTTTACTGTGAGAGTGAGGACGTTCAAGGTGTAAGAGTCCTGCACCGCGTTTTTTGAAGCTTCTATCCGTGTATTGTAGCATTAAGACACTGCAAGCCACTGGTACAGGTTGATGGCACGCACCTGTATGAAAAATATAAAGGTGCACTTCTGGTAGCGGTTGCACAAGATGGGAATCAAAACATTGTGCCTATTGCATTTGCGATAGTCGAGGGTGAGACGACAGACGCATGGGAGTTTTTCCTAATCAATTTGCGGAGATATGTTGTTACCATTGATGGTGTGGGTGTTATTTCCGACCGCCATACCTCCATCGACGCTGCAATAGCTCGCAATAACGATGCATGGTCACCACCAAGGGCGTGGCACATGTACTGCATCAGGTACATCGGGTCCAACTTCTTAAGAAGGTTCAAGACTCCATATTTGCATAAACTCGTGATGAACACAGGTATTTCAACTCGCTGTTATGGTCCTATTCATAGTAAATTTGTGGCATCTGCTTATGATTAAATGGTTTGTTCAACAGGCTATTCTAGGACAGAACATGAGTACAACAAAAACTACCAAAGGCTTAAAGAGTAGGGTGAGGCATATACTCAATGGTGCGATGACATCGGTGTTGAGAGATGGGTGTTGGCAATCGATGATGGTCATCGTTCGGACATATGACGACAAACTTGGTAGAGTGCATAAATTCTGTCCTAAAGGATGCACGCAACCTTCCTGTGATTGCCATTGTCCGGTCAACTTTCTATAGGCTGAATGAATTGTTCACTCGGAAGAGTACCGAGGTTTATGAGCGTCTCCGCAATGGATTCACGTATTCAGAATTTGCAACGAAGAGAGTTGAAGAAAGCTTTCTACGTGTAGGAAACATTGTGATCAACCGGTTCGACAGGCGCAACGAGATGTTTGAGGTTCGCGAAATGCAAGATGGTACCATTTACACTGTTAACCTTGCACAACGACACTGCGACTGTGGCCATTTCCAGGTCGAGCGATTCCCATGTCGCCACGTTCTTGCATGTTGCGCCAACCAGTGTATTGATTGGCAAGTATACGTGCACGACGTGTACAAGATGTCTGAAATTTGCAAGGTGTACATAGGCGAGTTTGTTCCGATGTGTGACGCATCTACGTGGGATAGATATGAAGGAGCGAAGGTGATCGCCAACTAAACATTGAGGCACGCAACAAAAAGAAGATCGAAGTCAACCCGCTACTTGAATGAGATGGATTCGCGGAATATGCGTGGTCCTCGCCAGCGCACTATATGTGGACGCGAGGGACATAGCCGCAGCCGATGTCCTCAGCGCGCAAGTCCAAGCTCTGCTGGAGGTCATTAATGGTTTAGTTTTTCAATGTAACTTTGTTATGACGTACTTCACAATTATATGTGCGCCCGGACGTACCGCTCAACAAACTCCTGAGTGTCACACGGCTTGGTGTCTCTGCAGCGCCGGACCCATGCAATATTAACCTTCTCCAACACGTGATCTTGCGGACTGGGCTCCCGATCAAAACACGCAATGCAGTTCTCCACCAAAAACTGGTGACTGCTGTCTGATCTACTCGTAACGGCCTCCCAATTAATCGGGAGACCAAGAATATAGCTCACATCTTCCAGTGTCACCGTCACTTCACCGACCAAAAGATGAAATGTGTGAGTCTCCGGCCTCCAACGCTCCACCAAAGCACTCAGTAGTGCAGAATGACCTTTCATTTCGCCTACTCGCGAAACGTGTTGAAACCCAGTCAATGTCAGTGCTATTGCAGCTACCTTGTTAAAGGTATTTGGCGGATCGAGTTTTCTGGACAACAAATTCCTAACAGCCTGCAAAAAGAAAAATGATAATTATTAAATTCTAAATAATATCATTTACTAATTTATTAAAAAAAAGTTAGCAACAATAGTTAAATAGTATTATTATTATTATCTTAAAAAATAATAATAAATTATTAAAAAATCATAAATACTTATTTATTATTTAT
>NC_029773.3:82995866-82997426 GCF_000817695.3 Arachis duranensis | reverse complement strand
TTAAATATTAATATAAATTATTATAATATATATTACTTAATTAATTTTACTACTAATATTATATATGTCTTAATGTGTTAATTAAATATTATATACGCATATGATTTATATAATATTGATAATATTATATTAGCACGGTGATTTTTTTGTTTTGATTGATATCATATAGTATTGATAATGATAATATTATTATATAGTATTATATAAACTTTCTATTATTAGTATAGAAAATTGAAAAATTATTCCTTATGGCAATCATTCTTAGTGGAATAGTGTGTCCCTTATATAGTATTGATAATTGTTGCTTAATTTAAAGTAATTGTACGTTAGTATCTTAAATTTATTTTCAATAATGACCTAAATAGATAAATCTAATTGAATTGAATGATTATATAAAATATTTTATATTATTAATATACTAAAATTAAATTTATTTTTTGGTACAGAATTTTATAGGTAAATTTTATACAAGATTAAGTAATTTTTTATTTTTTTATTTGTTTTATCTATGTTACTTTATTTAATTTTAAGTAGCGTCATATTTACAATTATCGCCAGTATGATATTTTATTGCCATATTTACAATTACCGCCAGTATGATATTTTATAAAATATGAAAATCAATTTTTTTTATAATTTAAATATCAATGTTTGAATAGAAGAACTTAACAGACTCACAATGAGGGGGAGAGAAAGAGAGGAAAATTTACCTAGAGAAAAGAAACTCGCATGAGAATGGTGGTGACGGGTTCAGCAACGACGGTAATGGGATAAGCAGCGATAATGACATAAGCTGTGAACAGTGACAGATCCAGAAAAATTTAGTAATGGGGACAAAAATATAATAAAATTTAGGTATAGATATTTTTTTGCTTCCCACGATATTCAACAAGTTAAGGACTAATTTGTCATGAATTTGAATTCCATTTAAGAATCTACAATTAGCCGGCAACGAGTTGCTATATATACGAGACAGAATTCAAACCCTCAATACTTATTTAAGCAGACGACTAAGTCGATCACTTGATCAATCTAAATTGGTTTAGATATATTCAAAATTTAAAATTAGAACTATCTAATACATAATCATAAGAACTAGAAATATACACACAATCATTATTATAATATTTAAAATAATAAAAATATAATTTCATATGCATAATATAATATTTAAAATAACAAAAAATATTTATAAGGACTTTTTTATTTTTAACATGATTCAATATCATTTTTTTATATATATTTTTAAACAATTATTTTATTTAATTGTCAAATCTACTTATTATAATTTTTATAGTATAAATAAATTTTTTAACCAAAATAATTACAGTATATTAATATATAGATAATATATTTTTTATCTTAAACAATTTTTAAAAAATTAATAATAATTTAAGTTGTATTTAATTAGAAAACTAAGTTTTAATTTAATAATTAATTAATTAACTAATATAATAAAATTAATTATCACTATTTTTTAGTTTATTTATTTATTTTTCATACTAAATCAAATTTAACAATATAATTATTATTGTGTTAACTTTAACAAAAAATTTTTTA
>NC_029773.3:82980843-82981695 GCF_000817695.3 Arachis duranensis | reverse complement strand
TCTTAATATATATATATTACGGGTGGCAAAGTGGATCGAGTCCGTCAGGTCGACCCGCCGAACTCGCTAAAAAAGGTGGGTCGGACTAGGATTTGAAACCTGTCCAATTAAAAAAATTCGCCAAACCCGCAAAATTTTTATGTAAATTTTTTTTATAATATTAAAAAATTATATTAAAATAATATTTTAAATAGTTATACTGTAACAGATTTAATATGTTTTCTGATTTCAATGTTATTATATGATTATAATTATTTAATATATAAAAAAGTTACTAGATAGTATATATATATTAGGGGTGGTAATGCGGGCTGCCCCGTCCTGCCCCACCTAGGCCCGCATCATAAGTGGGATGGGTTGACCCGTCCCGCCAACTAAAGTGGGTACAAAATACTAACCATTTGACTTTGTTTTTTTTTTTAAAAATAAAATTAATTAAAATTAACAAAAAAATAATAATTAAATAATTAAATACAAATAAAAAATAGTCAAATTATAATATAATTTTTTTACTATCTTTTTTTAAAATTTTAACTTCAATAAAATTGTTTAAAATAATATTTATCAATAGAACCATCTTTATTTTAGAAAATAAGTCACATAATTTGAACATATATACGAAATTATAAAATAAAACAAATAAAGTCACATAATTGAAACATATAGACATAATTTGACGAATTTTTTTAATTTGACAAGTCTCAAATTCTAACCCGACCCACTCTTTTTAGCGGTTCGATGGATCGGCCTAACGGATTCGACCCGTTTTACCACCCCTAATATATATATATATATAAAAGAAGATTATCACATACTTTATTATATAAAGATAGAAATTTTTTGTTCTAAAAA
>NC_029773.3:82940583-82980189 GCF_000817695.3 Arachis duranensis | reverse complement strand
AAATAAATTTTAATGATTTTATAGTTTTATGTTAGTTATAGTTTAAAATATTATTTTAATATAATTTTTTAATATTATAAATTTTTTTTGCAATAATTAATTTTATTAAATAAAAAATACTCATATATTTTATATTTAATTATTTAAAAATAAAAGATTCTGTTGTCGTTTAAATTATTGTGTATTAAAGTATTGCTATTTAAAACATTTATTTATGTATTAGGATATTCTATATTTATTAAAGTCCATCAATACTCTTCTTTTATATTAGCCTTTGATTTTTATCTAATAAAATCTAATGGCCTATATAAATATAGCTCATTCAATAAACACATAATTGTTGAGCTCGTTTTAGACATACCCCTAAAAAAACTAAGTGACAATGTACGGAAAACAAAAACAATTAAGTGGCTGTATGAAAATGAAAGTGTGCTGAAAATATTTGATCTATAGAAAAAAATAAAAAATAAAAACAAGAGAATAATGATTGGGAATTCTAATTTATTCATCCTATTATTCTTTTAATACTCAAAAGAGTTAAAAATTTTAAAATATGTTATTTTTTAAAATATCAAAACAAATAAAAAGTTTAAAACTTTTTAATTTAAAAATTAAAAAAAATAATTAACAGGATAAATTAATACTTTTAATTATTTTTCGAAAGCAAAAACATGTTATGCAGAATAAATCCAAGAAGAGACAATACACAAAAAGGAAAAAGAAATCGTAGAAGAGACAAGAGACTTCTATTAGCATTCTTTGGACCTGTCAAATTAAGCTACTAGGAGTCTAGGACTCTACAAATTGAAAACAAAAATACAAAATCACCTACTACATCAACCAGCATTAAAGTTGAAATATAACTTCTATTTGTACTCTTAATTATCAACCAATAATCAATTGAAGGAAATGAAAATAGTAAACTGCTGTATTTCTTAAAAGGGAAATTCTAAGGTGCCTAACACATGGGTGTTTCATTTGCCTAAAAGTTGAAAGAGGCAAAAATAGACCTTACTTTTATTTTTGTATTCCATAGTTAAAAAAAGTTAGACACCATAGTAACACACTTTCTTAAAATTTGATATTCACAGACCAAGTTTATTTTGTAAAAAATAACTAGTCTCAATTAATGCTCAAGGTCAGAAAAAATTTTCCTTTTTCTTCTCTTTCATATTTGTAGAATCATCTTAGCAAAATCAATTAAAAGTGTTAATCAAATCAAACAGTGGCACAACATGATGCTGAATTGATCTGCCAACTCAAATCATAATGCATGGAGTTAATCATGGTATCATTGTAATCATGTTCAGGATGCAAGCAATGAGACCAGACAAAATTTAAATAATATCCAAAACTTTACTGATATTCCACCAAAAAAGAATAAGAATGAAGAGAGACCTTGATAGTTACAGCTCTCCAAAAATTGCTTCAGTACCACACAACAAGTTAAGTGCCTAATCAATCCAAGATGGTAAAAAATTGCATCACCATCTCAAATTCTCAATATCCCAATCATAAAAGAAAAATCTTCTCATGACCACCACAAATATTACACGTATCTTGATCTTCAAGTCAAATGCACCTTCATCCTCTTGAAAATTATTATAGATACAAATTTAACACACTCTTTTTCAAGCACACACATAAAAATTGATAGGATCTATAAACAGTGAAAGAATATTAAATGAAATTAGCAGCACTCACTTTTATTGCATAGTGTACTTAAGAAATGGTGTGTTAAACTTGTGTTCATGCAACTAGGTCTGAATTCTCTTACCATTGGAATCTTACTATGATCCAATCCTTTCAAGATTTTCAGAGACAGTTTTCATTCTAGGCCTAACTTCAGGGTCACCTTCAGTGCATGCTAATGCTACATGAAAAACAGCCAACACTTCTTTCTTTACACGCACTTCTTGTAGCAATGATGGATCAACCATTTCGGACAAGGGACTCTCTTGTTCAAAGCCTTTCCTTACCCACCTCACCAAATCAGGAACTTCCACAGAAGAAGTTGAAGTCGTCGGAGAAGATTCCGGCGTCCTGCCAGTTAGCAATTCAAGCAGAACAATCCCAAATGAATACACATCCCATTTCTGTGTTGGTCTGGAGCTGGGGAAGCGCGCCTCGGGCGCCTTATAATTGTTGGTCTTCTCTTTCTGTGATGAGTTCATGTATGGAAGAGCACCACCCATTAGGCCACCAGTCGACGGGGTGTTGCCGGTGATGCTGATTAGCCGGTTGAGGCCAAAATCGGATATGTATGGTTGGTAGTCATTGTCAAGTAGGATGTTGGAAGGTTTGATATCACCATGGACAAACTTTCTTGGACTGCATTCATGGAGATAGGACAAGCCTCTTGCTGCTCCTTTGGCTATTCTAAGCCTTGTTGACCAAGAAAGGTTTGGAGATGGTTGTCCACTTCTCCCTGTATTTTCAGAACGAGGGATGTTATTTGAACATATAAAAGTACAAAAGATAAATAGATTTAAACGTTGAAGTGAAAAACTGCATAAAATCTCTAAAAATCATAGAGTAGATGTTAAAGAAACATTTTTCAATCAAATTAGATTAAGAGTGTACTAGGCAATTTCCTAAGGTGAATTGTTTGTTATTAGCAATGAATTTAGTGAATTTTATAACATCTAGAACATATTGCAAATGCAGATTCTTGAGTAGTTTTAATTTGCCAATTGCAAATTTATGCTGGCTTTAAATATTTTCTATCAATGTTAGGATTGGCATATGGTTGCATTGGAAGCAAGGAAAGGGTAGGAAAAAGTTGTAATAGGGACAGGGTTGAACCAAAGAGGTTAATGAATCTTGTTGATGCTTTTATGCTTCATAAGGAAGGAAGTTTAAGCCTAAAAGACAAAACAAATCATGAAACCACAAAAGGCACCCATTTCCACTAACAAATGTAACCTTGTTTAAGCTGAATGGAAGGCAGAAAGTGGCACAAATTGCGCCTTCTTTTAGCTTATGCTTTCAAGTACAACACCTTACAAGACACAACGTCAGATACTAATTTCAAAATGCGATTCAAAGACTTTAAAGAGGGTGATCAAGGAAGGAAGATAGGGATTCAAAAGTCAATAAGCAGACAATTGAAAGAAAACAAATATGACATTGAAGTTTGAAGGAGCTTTCCTAACTATTATGTCCAAGCTTTTTTTAATTTATCTTGGCGGTTAAAAGCTATGTATAAGCTGTTTTGGTCCCAAACAAATATGATTGTGTTCCTATAGTTCTATCACTTCATCTCTCAGACAAATTGATGGAATAGGGTGGTCCAAGTCATCAATGAAGAAGACACGAAACTTCCATTTCCAACCCCCTCTTCCTTTCTATTTCTAATTCCAAGCAAGGAAATGTACTATAAATTGTATTTGTACAATATCATTTCTTTAGAAATAAATAAGGTGTACCCATTTTCTTCCTCTTATTTTTTTTTCTTATGATTTAAAATTATACACAGGAATTGAAAAGATTGGACCTCATGTCCTCATCTACTACACAATACAAAATTACCCATGTGCCATCTCTTTATCTCATTAAAACAAATGGGACCAGACACAGTCAATTCACAATTCACATAACGTAATAGAATCTAAATACTTGTTTTTAATGAGAAAAGAAAATTTAAGCCATTTAAAAAGTTGAAAAAGATATTATAAATGGTGGTGTTTGACAAATTATAGAGTCTTAGTGCACCCATAATTCAAATAAGCAAAGGAGCAAAAATAGTTTATATGCATGTTTGTTAAACTCTTCTCATGTGTCACGTGGCAGTTGAGTCCCAAATTGCCATGCATGCATGATTAATTAATCGGCTAAGCTCGACCATAAGTTCAAAATTTTAGCCAACCATTAGTCTTCTTTTACCCCTAATTATTGTTACCTATCAATATCATTGTGATTACGTTTTTCTTCAATTACAACCTACTATGTTTGGTTAGGTAGGCATGTCCCTCGATTGAAAGAATGAAAATTTAGAGCAAACCCCCTTCTCCTTCAATCCAAACCAATACATCAAACCATTCTTGCATAAAACATGCCTCTCTCCGATATTTTAGGCACGTTGTTAACAATCAATTACTTATACTCTACTATAGTGTAAACAAAGTATATCAATTACACATACATTTTTAGTATTAAATAAAGTATAAAATTTATATAAGATAATGTTACATCTTGTATAACAATGTATAAATATTTCTCAGAAAATCCATAGCAGCTAAAATAAATCAAATGACACAGATTAAGGATGTGAAAATGAAAGAACTAACCTCGAAGTGCTTGAGCCAAATTGCCATTAGAGATGAAATCACTAATGAGAAGCTTCTCGTCATGTGCCCAATAATAAGCCCTCAATCTTACAATGTTAGGGTGCCTAACCTTCCCAATGGCATGAACCTCAGCAGCAAACTCCTTATACCTCTGATCACCGCCCTCTCCCAATCTCCTCACCGCCACAGGAACACCATTAGCAAGCACCACCTTGTACACTATCCCCAACCCACTCTTCCCCAACACATATGCCGATGCCCTTAGAAGCTCATCAAGCTCAAACCTAAACCCTTTGTCTATGTTCACCAAACCCCCTTCAACTCTTCCACCTTCCCCCGCTTCCTCTTCCTCTTCCTCCTCCTCCTCGTCGCTCTTCACTCCATTCATACATTGCAATGCACACAGATTCATCTTCTCCTCGCCGCTGCCGCTGCCGCCAAATTTGCTCTTCCCTGCACAGCTACAGGCATTGCCATCATCCTTCCTCTTCCAATAAACATATACGATTACTAGCCCGATGAGGGCGACCCCAGCAGCGTCGGCTGCTGAGATCAGGATTATCAGGCCGGGACTCAGGCCTTTTTCTGAATGGAAGGTCCCCGCGTGTGCTGCCGCGTCAGGACCTTCCTGTGATCCCCGGCCTGAATCCGAACCGTTGCATGATTTTCTTAATGGAAATCCGCAAAGGTTTGGATTCCCAAGGAACGCAGTGGGGCCCTGATTTGAAAATGAGCCTGTTTGGGGAATCTCGCCGGTTAGATTGTTGTTCCGGAGATCGAAGCTCACGGTCGCCGGTAACTTCCCAAGCGACGCCGGAACCTTACCGGATAAGTGATTGAACGAGAGGTTTAGTGTGCCAGAGAGAGAACTCAAATCGCCGAGTTCGTCAGGGATCGGACCTTCGAATTGATTATCGGAGAGATCGAGCTGGACGAGCTCATCCATCCCCGACCACACGTTGGCCGGAATATCGCCGGAAAAATTATTCCTCGCCAGATTCAGTCTCTGAAGCTGCTTGCAGTCCTTTAGCTCCGGCGGCAGGTGGCCGGAGAACGAATTCTCGGAGAAATCGAGGTTCTCGAGGCGGCGAAGTGTGCAGAGCGACGGAGGGAATGGACCGGAGAGGTTGTTCCGGTGGAGGTACAAGCTGTGAAGCGCGGTGGCGTTGAAGAGCTGCACCGGAACGACGCCGTAGAATTCATTGTCGTGCAAATTGAGTCGCCGGAGGTACCTTAATGTCCCAAGCTCCGATGGAATGTATCCCCGGAGTGATTTCCCGGCAAGCGCGATGCCGACGACGCGAGGCTCAGGCTCCCCGGAGATGCTCGAACATGCGATACCAGACCACCGGCACGGCGTGGTATCGCCGTCGTTCCAATCGGAGAATGTGACTGCACCGCCGTCGACGGCAGATTTTAGAGAGAGAAGCGCGAGGCCGTCGGAGGAGAGAGAAAGCGCGGAAGGGAAGATTAGTAAGAGAAAATAGAGAAGCGTAGACGGTGTCATTGAGTGATACGGCGTCGTTTTGTGTGATGAATGATACGGCACCGTTTATGTTAGTGAAGTTGCAGAGCTTTTGAATGGCGAAAGAGAGTGAAAGAGAGAGTGAGGGAGTGAGAGACAAAGAGAGGTAGTTGTGTTGGTATTTATGAGAAAAAAGAAGATATAAATTTGTTTTTAATATTGGTGGGGGTCTATGACCCGCCAAAATTAGTGAGGGACTTGCTAACTGAAATTGTGAGATGAGACAAAGAGTGAAGTGTAATGTAAGGAAAAAAAGTAACACAAAAACAAAGGGGGAGATTTTTGGCTTTACACTTGCAACTTCATCTTATGTCATTAGATTTGCTGAATTACTTTCTTTGTAACAATGTTCAATTATTGGGGTGAAACTGTAATCTCACTATTCTTTCTTTTGTATTATCCTTTTTTTTTTATTGATGATTTAATTGTATTGCTGCAAGCCTACAACACTATTTCTATCTTAAAACATTTATAATTGAAAGTTTAAAAAGTTAAAAAGATGAAGATTTAATCCTCTCTTGATACACTTTAATCATAATGGGTTGGCAAATAGTTAATGAAACATTAACGAGGCTTATAAGAATAAAAACAACCATGCTACAACCATGCTATGTAATGAAATTATTTTGCTCAATTGTGTCAACTCTCAGAAACAAAAATGTTGGACATTATTCCTTATGTTATATATGTTATATCATATTCGCTGGAAACTAAGCATGATTCTTGGCACTTATCACCACAATTAGCATGACAAAGAGATGTTGGTAAAAAGAAAATTCAACCTTTTTGTAGAAAAGGAGCTTTTGTCTACATCAGCATATATTATGTCACATGTAAATTTCTAAGAACATTAATTCTTAATTATTATTTTTTTGGGGTGAGTAAATCACTAAATCCTCAATATTTTTGCTTATTTCAGTAATGCCCTTTCATGTAAATTTATCTTTATGGATAAACAAATCTCTGGGTTAACTAATGAAAAACAAAGGGGGGAAACTAAGTACAACAACAATATGCATTGTACTCAAATTACTTAACAAAGAATCAACATTATGTATCAACATAGAAGTAGATTAAAAGCAGATTAAAATAAATTCTAGCCAAACTATTGATTTAACTGAAATTAATGGTTACCAAATTACAAGATACAATATCAACATAGAAAATTAATTTTGATATAATATTAGTGTAAAATGTTATATACTACCTGTTACGGTGGGTAACCGGAGATTAATAAGATGGATGGCGTTTGGTGGCCCAAACGTAAGAAGGAGGAGGACTCCGGATGGCTCTGCAACTCGGGAGGCTCCGTCCGACTTGTTTGCGTGGATGAATGGGGGTGGTACCTGTAAGGACACTCCGATGCCTAAGTTAGCAAGAGTGTGAGCAGGTCTAGAGAGTATTGGACTTAGAGATACCTGAGGGGTGTCAGCGTATTTATAGTGGTGAGCCAATAACCACCGTTGGAGTAGTGCCGTATCTTTAGGGTGTTAACCGTCCCCATTATCTTGGGGGAGGTTAAGATATGGCTTTATGAAGCGGTTAGAGAGATTTTAGGGGCGGTTACTCATTTGAATGAGTGTTTATCTGCCAGTTAATCTCACATCCGACTTCTTCAGACCAAGTCGTGGTTGATACCGACTACTTACATGGAGGTCGGTATTTAGCTAGGCTTAATCCTTCAGATTAGGCTTTTAGTTGGACCTGGGCCTTTGCGTTGGGCCAGGGTATGAACACTACCAATAAACATTTGTTATTGCATCTGTCATCAACTACTACATTTGTTACAGCCTTTAGTACTTAATTATTTATATAATTTCTAATCATTATAACTGAAAATTTCTCCTTGAAATTTATGTATGCTAAATAAGTTTAAAATCTTGCAATCATCTACATTGTTAATCATAGGTTTAAATATTCTATTGGTCTCTATAGTTTTACTAAATTTATAACTAGATTTCTTTTTTTTTTATTTTGTCCCTGTTTAATTTTATAATTAAGTCTTTCTTAATATAAAAAATATTAGAACTAACTGAATATTTACTCCGCAAATTAAATATATCTATAATTAAGAACCTAATAAGATTATTTACTCTGCAAATTAAATATATCCACAATTAAGAACCTAATTAAATATTTGACTACATGCTTTTTGGAAAAAATATTCCATTAATTTCAATATTTTTTATATAAAAATGATCTAATTATAAAATTAAAAGTAGTATAAGAATATAATTAAAAAAATTTAAAATTTAATTACAAATTTAATAAAATTATAAAAATCAATAGAATAATTAAACCTTAATTATGTTATATATAACGCATGTGGTAGCTATCTAGAACAAAAACTTACAAGAAGTCACGATCATTGTCAAGACATTTCAAACTGAAACCTCCATGTGCTTCAAAAAGGTTTGTTACAATTATATAAATTTAACTATGTAAGTGTGGTTTGGTGACTCATTACTTAGTTGTTTAACCAAGAGATTGAGAGTTCAAATCCCACCATGAAAATCGAAAGCATCATGTGGTTAGTGTTTGTCCCTTAAAGAGATTATTAGCGACGAAGGGATTAATCACTGTATTCGACGGTTTACATATTTGAAAAAAAAAAACATATGAATTTCAATGGTGCAAAAAGAATCCTAAACTAAAAGTGGATTTTGGTTGAACAAATACAAAACGAAGTTTAAATTATCATAAGTTCAGCACCCTTTTTGTTTTTTTACAGAAAGATAATTAGTTCAACAAATTTGAATTCTATTTCCTCGTTGACCACAATTATTTTTTATAGACAAATGTTATTACATTTTTGTGGGTGTGAAAATTTTTCCATGTTTAGTAAAAAGTTTCGAAATATACAAAACATTTTTTAAAAATTTAATTTCACCTACTTAATCCTCTAAAAAAAACATATTCATGAAAGGGAGAAAAAAGAGTCTCAAAATGTATAAATTTGAACTAGTACAAAATAAATTCCACAATAATATCATCTCTTCTAGTTATCATGCTTTCTCCATGATATTTATCCCAAACGACTAGAATTTTAAAGTGCCATCCTTTTTCCCAAACCAAACACCACTCATACTAAATAAATGAGTGAGGCCTATACCTTAAATTCTACTGCAAATACTACCGTTTTTGTTCATTCACTTAATTGGGCAATGCCCAAAGACAAAGCCTCTTTTCTAATTATTAAATCGTTGAGTTGAACTATATGCACGACAATTACACATCTTTATCTCAATCATGCAAGACAAACTTAGAAGCTAACAAAACAAAACCACACACTAACCACGACATAATAACGCAATTTCTTTTTGTATTTTTTTTTCTGTGCTTATGATTCCATTAATGATTTCTATGAGCCACGAAAATGAAAGAACTTAAGCTTGGCCATAAAAACAATTAAAATCTTGCCCCATACGTCTAACGAATTGGTCTAACCCCGAAATAGACGCGTTTAAAATGAAAAAATGGAAGAATTGGGTATTAAGAATGGGGCCAAAAGAAAATTAAAAACTGTTTGCTGAGCATATTGTACAAGTATTTTTTTTTTTATTATTAAACAATGATTCTGAAATTTAAATAATCTATTTTGATTAGCTTGATCAGGATAAAGACCACACCAAAAGGGGAAGAAAATATGGAAATGTGTGTTTGTTGGCTTAATTTACAAGAAAAATTAAAAAATTAACAAAGACATACCTCTGAAATTTGAATAATCTATTCCATTTGGATGAATGCTCAAGAAAAATAGAAATAGAAAATGATCACCTTTCCACTTACAAGGCGATGCAAAACACTCAAAATCAGAGAACCATTCTATTTAACACATGGGGAGAAATTCCAAAGTGCACTACTCAACAACACCACCTCTAAGTTTGTAAATGGTTTTTTTTGTTATTGTTGTTGTTGGTATTTTTTCTTTTAAAGAACTCAATTGGATAGTGACACTTAGCATTGTGAGCTAATATAGATATATTATCATCTCAGACAGACAAGAGGGCATAAGTTATCTACTTATATATTATCAAAACCAAGATTAACAGAAGAGTAAGGTAGTCTGACTTCAGGTTGGTCAACACACCACATCATATAGCATCCACCATCTTTAGCAGCAGTTCATTAAGGTTAGTAACACTAATCATTGTTCTCAACTCAATTTACCTAGCTCAATTTGCATCTTCTGGTTTGAGCCTTTGATTGTTTTGGGACCTCTCCTATAGACTGGGAATTAATTCTGGGGTAAATTACATCGGCTTCCTCTGAGGTTAGGCAATATATGTGCGACACTCCTTCATTTGTAAAACTATATACAAACTTTCCTTTAAATTTAAGTTATATCTTCCATGACACCAAATACCCATTGTATAAGAAATCAAAGAATGTTGTATGTAATATTACCTAACTCTTGGGAGTAAATATATGTTAACCTCAATTCTATCCATGAAGCCTTCCCTGCAATGTCATTAATCTCTCGCTCTAATGGGTAATCCTATTTTTCTTAACAGGGGATTTTCAAGGTGGAGGGTAGAAGTGCTGTAAAAATAAGTTAATATATGAAATCTTAGGCTTTTACTTAGAGAGAAACTAGAGGTGAATACAATACAGAAGTGAATACATGTAATTACCAAAGAAATGTTCTGAAAGATATGCAACATAATCATGATAAAAATTTATCCCTTTTTTTTTTTTATCATAGTACACTACAAAACCATTTGCGTAGATGGTAATAAAAATCAAACATTCACGTTGGCAACCTAAACTCTAGCAATACTTATGTGAAAAAGAGATTGGGGAAGATTTGTTTCCAAACCATCAAGTTACAAGCTAATCAACCTTAGAACGCTGCACAATAAATTTCTCCTGCCATAACAAATTTAGAGATGATGTCAGAATCTCAAAATGGAGAATAAATGGGGTTTTGGATTTCTTCTAAGACGATGACAGCACCAGAGGTTACATTTCAAGCTTTCTTACTAATAGTAACAAAAGAGCATAATCAAATTCAAGCTGCAAAAAGTATGCATATAAACCATTTCTACTATACTTGAATAAGGTATCAAACTACTAGCTGACTCTACTGTACTTTATTTCCAGTTCCATTTACGTCAACAGCAAAACTGCTGTAGATTTGACAACTAAGATTCTTTCAATACCTTGCACCAATTTAGGAAGGAGGTGCTTCAGTGCTGGAGGGTACATTCTCATATACTGGTGCGGTGGGAGGAGTATATATGCGTGCTTTCTTGAGAATTTCAGCAACAATCCAATGTTTGCGCTTGCTCAAAGGCCTAGAAGGATCCAGTCGAACCTGAAAGAACAACAGCAAAAGATATTGTTACTAAGTTTTCTTGCAAAATCTAGAGAGTATATTAACATTTAACCATCAAGTGATAAGAATAATACAACAACTACCAAGCCTTATTCCACCAAGAGAGATCAGCTATATGGATCAAATGCCATCATAATATCCTATCATAAACCACGTCTATAGTTAAAATACTAAAATCCCAAGCTACAAAGACAATACTAATAACTAAGTTCAATATTTTAAGAAATAAACAAGGACTGCAAATTAGATAGGTAAGTAGAAAGTTGTTACTAACCCGATCACCAATGTTACATTGATTGTGCTCGTCATGCGCCATAAATTTAGAAGTTCGCTTGATGTAACGGTTGTACACTTTGTGGTGGAATAGCCTGTCCACTGCCACCACCACTGACTTCTGCATCTTATTGGAAACCACCATTCCTACAACTTGCTTCATCGTTCTAACCCAACCTACACAATCTCTAAGCCAGATTCTGATGTACAGCAACTACAACACAATAAAAAACAAAAAACATAAATAATGAATTCCAAAATTACATTTCGGGAACAATAACCAAGGACATAAATTCTGATGTATCAGAGCATGTTTTCATTACAATCACCACCCCCCAATTTCCATAGCATAGTAGTTTCATTTATGGCTAAAATTTCAAAATTATTGAATTTATTCATTTCAAA
This sequence comes from Arachis duranensis, assembly GCF_000817695.3. Lineage (NCBI taxonomy): Eukaryota > Viridiplantae > Streptophyta > Magnoliopsida > Fabales > Fabaceae > Arachis > Arachis duranensis. The sequence continues at coordinate 82,968,359 of NC_029773.3, read as the reverse complement.
TAACATAGTTTCATGTTCAAATAACACAGAAATCCCAGCACATACACGTACTCCATAACAAATAAGTAAAAGGCATATCAATAACACAATAGAAATCAGGCCTTGATTGCACATTTGCACATAAAAACCTAACAAAATGAAGAAAGCATTCTAAGTTTCTAAGTACTCAGCTCAATTGACGCATTTTATCAAACAGGTAAAGGGCGAGGCTGTGACCACAACAATCTCACTCGTTTTGTTCTGTAATTCTTACAAGTCTCATGCTAAGTACGTTTCAGATTTACATAAAATCGTTAAAACCCAAAGGTTTCGAGAATTTTCTTAATCACTCAAATAGTAGAGTGGTTCTCAATCTCCCCCACGTATGTATTTATCTACGTATGTAGGTACGTACAATTGGATAAAATACGAGAGTGGAGCTTACTGAGATGAACGGGAAGATATTGGCAGAGACAAAGAGGGCGACGGGCGGCGGCTGAGGGCAACAGCTGGCGGTCGACTGGCGGCGACACTTGCGAGAGAGGGAGACTGCTGCACTAATCGCTTGTGAGTGTATTTTATTTTAATTTAGTCTTTTATTTTTTATTTATTTATTTTTGATAGAGATCTTTTATTATTTTTAAATTTTTTTCTCTGGTTTGGCATGGGCTTGGGTATGAGGAATATGTAAAATCTTGAACAACAAAACAATGGGCTTGGAAATGTTGGATGGTCAAGCCAACTTTGGTTGACGCACATGGTTAGGTTCCAACCCTATTTCGAGACTCTCAATAAAGACAAAAAAAAAAAAAATACTCCATGAACGACATATGGTTCAAGTCCTCCTAGAACCAATAAGTTTTTAGTAAATGGGCTACTTTCATGGGAAGATCTCTTATAAGAATAGTTCGAGACTCTATATAAAAAAAAGTTTTTGACTCTTTTGAGTGATCTTGAGCTATCCATTTTGAAGGGGAAAAGATGTTATAGAGTGAGGAGATTGGTAAAATATTAAGGATAAAAAACTAAATTTTAATTAATTAATATTAGACACAATTTTTATTATAAAACTACTTTTTTAACCCTCATTATTTGGGGCATGTTCCAAAAAAATATCTGAAACTGAAGTGACATGGGTCTAGACGTGTGATCTAGACTCTTTTATGAAAGACTCTGATTCATTCGTTTGAGTGGTAAAGTTACTTGACATCTTCGAATGAATGACCGTGAAAAATGCTTGAAAGAAACTCCGATATTTAAATTAACAAGAATTTTAGACAAATTTTATATAAAATGGAGTTGACCAGTATTAAGGTTACTGAGATATTTATAAAGAAAGTGATGGCTTGACCATGACTACAAAATCTTTTCTTTTAGGAGTAGTGGATAGTTGTTCCCTTGATATTTGGGGAGTTACTCCATGTAAGAGCAGTTACTAAACTTGTAGATATCATTAGGAGTAGTGAGATTACTAGTCTTTTTCTTGCCACGCAGATCTTGTTGGTTGCAAGTCTTGGAGCCAATACTTTGAGTAAGTTGAGTAGGTTAACCCATGTTAATTATGATCCTGTTGATCTGGATCAGCAAGTTTGTTAGACTTCTTTACGGTGGTCCAATTTTTTCGACTCCATGGCCCTGAGTCATCTGGGCTAGACTATGAACAGAGAATTTAGAATTTGTGAGTTAAAATTTAGGATTTAAGATCTGAAATTTAGGAACTAGAATTTAAGATTTAGGATAAAAGAGTTATTCAAATCTTAGTTAGGGGTAGCCCATTCTATCAAGTAACATCTCACTCAAATCGGACCACTACTCTACAACTCAACACAAAGTGGCAAATCTAGACTTCTGATCCAATTTACACAAGTCGGATCGACTATGCTACAGAATCCGTATCCAGCCTAACTTCGGGAGCAAATCAAATGCACCCCACTACTTCAATTATCATCACTCAGGTGATAACCACCTCTAATATGGAGTGCAACTTCTCACTCTACGAGGGAATAATCACCCATAATTATCTGAAGTCATTTTTAAGAAATAACTCTGATTTATTTATTATTCTATAAATATTTCAACACTCACGTATTTTTTTTAATTTATTCTGCACTTAACCTGCTAAAATTTTTACTAATTTAAGTATTGGAGTCATTTGTAAGTACTCTCACTACCGTTCAGACGAAAATATTATCAACACTTACAAGACGCTTAGACTTTACGTCCAAGTACAAAACTACTATCCGAATTCAAATCAACACTTTGAAATAAAAATAATGTAAAGAAAATGGCTGCAGTTGACAAAAAATAATTGATCTTTTAGTTAATATTTCTTTATTAATATTTTTCAATTAAAAAAAATCCACAGCCAAAATATTTAGTTAAAATGTAAAGTTAGGTAAAGAAAAAGGCTTCATTTGGAGAAACAGTTCTTTTTAGGTGTATTATTCCTTCAATATTGATCATTACTCAATCATTCCCTTAAGTTAGGAAATTGTAGCAAAGTTAGGAAAATTAAATGTGATAAGAAATGTATGTCCATTCAAATAATCAAGACTGAATATATTACTTTCAAAAACTGTGCAATCACATAGAAATAGTCCATCAGATATACATTCTAATACAAGTAAATGGAAATGACATATGCCTACCCCAACTGTAACATGTTACTTTAAGGTTCCATCATGAAATTTTTTGCATGCAGCTATATTTCCCCTGTCAATCTATCCCTCAATCATATGAAATTGATAAATGGAAATGCCTCTTCCCGAGACAAGAATACCATGTGGAGTAATAGAGAGAAAATCAGATCATTAGTAATGATGATCATTTTTTCCTTGCATCATTCAATGCCAAAATCTTTCATGACATGGGTTGCTATGCATTGTTATTGTTAACATTTAAAAGTAGCTATTGATGATAAACACCATATAATGATCACGGTTTTCTGGAGAGAATTATATATATCTGATGAGTTATGTACTTACGTTTGTTTCAAAGTATTTTGACTAACAAAATGTTAATTGTGATTTAGTAAATCACTAAATCGTAGTTTAGTATAGTGCGCGCCATGTAGTCATTAATATATGAAAAAGTTATAAATAGATAACAAAAAATTAATTAAAATTTAAAATTATTTTATTTAATATTTAATAAATCTGATTATTAAAATTATTTAGAAATATCCTTTTTTTAGCTTCTAAAACCTATTTTTTAGTTGAAGATCTGACCCTTTTTATCTCCTTTTTTTAGTGACATAATAATAATAATAATAATAATAATAATAATAATAATAATAATATCACCCTATATTTAAAAAGTCATCATGATATAAAAGAAATGTTATTTAAATAGTTTAAAGATGTCAAATTATTTGTAGGTTAAACTAATTAAATATGTGGGTTTCGTATATTTTTCTAACTCATGTTGTTGATTAGGTCAATCCAAAGTTAGTGGAAAACTTTGGGGTGTTTAAACTTTAAATAACATATCTTTTAATACAAAGACTTTTAAGATACTCAATTTTCTATATCTAATAGTTAGTTTTGAAGTATAATTCTCTTAAAAACTCATACTTTTTATACATCTAATAAAATAGAAAAGCAAAAAATTCTGAAAATATAATAAAAATTACGTCAAAATTTAAAAGTTACAAGATAGGTATTTTTTTTTCGATCTTTAGTTGAAAATTGAAATCTTCGACCATAAGCAGGGAGAAAATTCAAGAACTCAATGAAACAACACAAATAAAGCCAAACAAACAAAACAAGATCCAATCTCACAAGTCCACACAAACAAAAATCAAATCAACACAACATTTACAAAAATAATTCATGAGTACAAAAAACAATCATAATATATTTGTGTATATTTATATTTATCAAAATAAATGGTTGCAATGATTTACGAAGAATATGGATTAATCTATCTTTTGTATCTCCAAAAACTAAAAAATAACGTCTGAGAATAATTAAAGCGCATATTACTTTTCACAACTTATAAAATAAGAAAAGAGTCAATAAAGACGAATCTTTTGCAATCTATGAAAAATTTAGGAAGACGACAGGTGTAATTTGTTGCTTTTTGCAAATTACGAAATGTTTTTGTGTTAGATAATGTTGTTTTTGCAACCTCGCAAACTCAATTGGGTAGAACTCCCATTCTAAATATATATTCAATTTTTTGAGACTCAAAAAACGTTTACTTAATTTGGTCTCTGAATTTGTATATAAGTCTTAATTTAATTCTTAAAATTTCAGTTGTCTTTATTTAATTCTCAAACTTTACAAATACGATTCATGTTAGTCCTTAGAATAATTTTTAATGTATACACGTTAATAGAGCACTGTCATGGACAGGCGAATGACACACTAGATTCTATAAAATGATGTTTTGGTTTTGACACTCAAATAATTAAAAAACATCATAACCTAACAAATCAAGTGATGTGATATCATTTTTGAGCTATTTAAATGCTAAAATTAAAACTATATCATTTTACATATTTTAGTGTGGTATTTGATTGTCTATTTCATTGCTCCATTAACTTTTTTTTAACTAAAAATCGTCTTAGGAACTAATGTAAGGCACGTTTATAAAATTTAAAGACTAAATAGAGGCTTCAGAAATTAAATTGAGACTTGTATACAAGTTTAGAAATATTAACTCCAAAAAAGTTAAAAATATTTATATATAAAGAACTTATTCGGGGCTATTTTTTATGTTAATAAAAACATTTAAAAATCTTAGAATGTAAACTACTGCTCAAATTGGTTAACTAACAAAGCCAATTAAGTTTGAAAACTAATTAAGACCTGAATGAATGCCTCACATTATATTTTTTCTAAATGTTGATGCCATTCAAGTCCAAGTCTATGTCAATCAACATATCCACATGCGATGAGCAGCAACATTTATCCATTAATTCTCACATCACACTTTTTGTTTCCGTTAGAATTTAACAAAGGAATAAAAAAAGCTCCATCAACATGAACTGTCAAGTGGCAACAACAACAACAACACTACTCATCATCAAACATTCAATTCAATTCAAATCATTGCTCTTTTTCTTGTAATAAATTAAAACCTTATGGCAATACTCAACCTCCTCCTAGAAAAACGAACACAACAAATTTTACCAAGAAAAGTTGAAGAGAAATTATGTTAGACCTGGCACTAGACCCATGAATATAGGAGCTACACTGTTGATTGAAATTAATATGTGACAGGTTTCGTAAGGGGGAAGCAGACAAGAGTGTCAAATATAGGAATCAAAATCAAAACCCATTTTTAAATTAAACCTCTAAATGGGCCTTGTAAGTTTTCCACCGGGTCTCTCTGTGCACCATGAATGAGGCTTTTATTTCAACCCTATGAGCCCACCAAATTAAAGATGGGTGGGCCCACTTTTCTTGAACGGGGTACCACTCAAACACCACATTGCATGGTGGTCCATCATTTGCTTTCATTTTTTTCTCAAGTTTTGTTTGTTTCCTAGGTTCATTGGTTTCATAGGTTTTGAACATGGTGGATATTTTAAATTTTTAATATTAATGTCTTTACATAAAAATCACATTGTAAATAATTTGATAGTTTAGTCAAATATCTTCAATTAAATATATTAATTTATTTAATGATTTGTAATGTAATCTTTATATAAAGACATTACTTGAAGTAACCAATTTGGTCGAATAATTATTTTACTTATCTGTTTAAATGTTAAAATTTTAAATTTTGGTATGTATATATAATAATTTATTGGTCAATAATAAATTCTTAAATAGAATTTTGATTTATAATAAATTAATTTTTAATATGTCTAATTAAAAAATATTGTAAAAAATTAAAAAAATATATTTATATATTTAAATTGAAATAATTCTCAAATGAAATCGAAGTAAAAATACTTTTTAGATAAAGTATTACGATAAAATAATGAGAATATGACGTGTGAATATTTTATTACTATTTGTAGATATAATGTTTATTACTAGTCATATGCATTTTTGGGTGAAAATTGTCGATATCGTTTCCACGAATCTGATGCACTGAAGTGTATAATTGTGTCTAAATGGATTAGTAATTACATTATTAGTTACAAATTACTATCACTAATTAGTTATTACTAATTATAGTAGTCAAATATGAGTAAATAATACATCAATCATGTATATCAATCTCATATACCAATATAGCGTAGGCGCATTTAGGGTAGGTTTAGCTTTTTCAATTTTTCTCCCCATAAACTATTGAAAAGCTTTAATTTCAAGTATATCATTACACTGATATTTCAATAAATTTTAATTGTTAATTTTAATTATATATATTCTTTATAATAAAAATTAATAATTAAAATTACTAAAATATCTATATATTAATATATTTAAAACAATTTAAATTATTAACAGTAAATATTTTTAAAATTTCCTGCAAATTATCTCATCTCTAAAATTTTAAAAAATATCATAAAATTCGATAATTAAATGTTATACCAAAATTTGGACGATATCTAAAAAAATTAGCCATTATTATCATAGCATTAGAGTTGAGCTTATTTTACCTTGTACTATTGGAATTGGAAAATTTGCACGTATGCCACTTGAAAAAGTGAAATACGATATTTATATAATGAGGGTTGAAATGACTAAAATAACCCTAGTTGTAGAGGCAAATGCCATGAACAAATAGCTCTAAAATAAGGATGTGGCTAAGTGGTCAAGGACATAAGGAGACTATGTATTCCTTCAATTTCTTTTAAAAGTGGATTGACTCAACTTGAAACATATTTAACAATAGAAATTGATTGGGAGTAATAATTTGGAAATCAAAGAGAGTCACAATTTGCTCTTTTTTTGTGTTTTTTAAATGTATTTATTTTCTTATTTTATATTTTTAATTATTACTAAAATAAATATTTTTTATAATCAATAGAATATAATTCATTCTAAATTACAAATTACGTCCTAAAATACACTTTACTATTTACACAATATTTGATCAAAATAAACGGAATATTAAACCAAAAGCCGTGATTACAAAAAATGAAAAAAGGGCAATACAAAAATAACATGTAGACTTTAACAGTAGATTGATATATTATTTCGGAAAAAAAAACATATTGTTCATCTCAAAATTTTTATTTGGTTACAAATATTGTTTTTGTATAAGTATGTGCAATTTTTTTATTGTTGACCTTTTATATTATATCTTGTTCACAAATAAAATTGAAAAGATTGAAAAAAATCGTGAACAGAAAAAAATCACCTTAAACATTGTGTATGAAAAATATCTTTTAATATTTTGTTATTTAGATTTAGCTTTAATACAGGACAGTAATTTAAAAGTGAAAATAAAAAACTAATTAGAATTGTTTATACTTTCAATTTTGCCACTCAAAATAATACATACATAATGTATAATAAACAAATATAATAAATACAAATTTTATATTTATCGAAATCCATTCAATTTAATGATGCGCTCACCCAATTTTTCTCTCCTCAAAAAAATCTAACTAAATCTTTGACCGCATGTATTTTGAAGAAATATTCTATTAATTTTACTTGCAAAAAGTGCTAAAGCTAAACCTAAAACCTCCAGACTTTAATTTCATCAGTTCAGACATTATGATAAAAGTTTTAAAGAATTACAAAGCACAACACCCTGACCTGGAGCAACAGAAAAGACATGAGAAGCAGATGGAAGCGGAAGGAGTGGAAGAGCAACCCACAAGTAGAAATAAAGGTCCTGAAGAGAGTACTATGCGCCTGAAGGCCTAAGATAGCATATTCTCTTATTCACCGTTAAATAATTATTCTTTATTGGAATTGTAGAGGAGCGGCCAGTCGAACCTTTTGCTGCACCCTAAAAGAAATTATTCGTATGAATAAACTAGATATAGTGATTTAATAAAAATTTGTTGTAGTGGGTTGTGGTAGATAGAATTATTAGAGATTTAGGGTTCGAATATTGACATATGGAAGATGTGGTAGGATATAGAGGGGCATTTGGATGATGTGGAGAGATTCTAATTTACAAGTAAATGTGATGGAATCAAAGAATCAGTTTGTGCATATGAAAATTAATAAAGGAAATGAGAAAGCTTGGCTGTTAACTGCGCTGTATGCTAGTCCTCAAGAGAATAAAAGAAGAAATCTCTAGAGAGACCTTAAACAACTTAGTAGATATATTAATTCTAAATGGATGATACTGGAGAATTTCAACGAGATTATAGATCCAAGTGAAAAGCAAGGAGAAGGGAGAGTGGATTCAAATGTCTGTAGGAGGTTCAAGAACTGAATTAATGAATATTTTTTAATTGATTTAGGGGCTGTGGGTACAAAATCATGTGGAGAGGGCCTAAATGAGAGAATTTAGAAACGGTGTTTAAGAGGTTGGTCCGAATACTGAAAAATGCAAAGTGGAGAGTGAGATTTCAAGAAGCGAAAGTGGAAGTTTTAGTTAGGGTAAAGTCAGATCATCACCCACTGTTGGTCTCGTTGAAGCTAGAAGAGTTCATGATAGGAGAGAAACCTTTCCTGTATGAGGCAATGTGGAACTTGCACTCTGATTTCAAAGACTTTGTGAGGCAACAATGGAACTATAACTATCAGGAGGACAAATCGCTCAGCAACTATTTTGAAGAGTTGTTGAGATGGAACAAAAATATCTTCGGATATATAGGCAAGCTAAAGAGGAAAATAATCAATAGAATAGAGGAATTCAAAGAAAGAAGACCTATAAAAGAAATAAATTTTTAAAAGAGTTGGAAAGAAATTTGAATAAAGAAGAAATGACGTGGAGGCAAAAGTCGCGAGAACAGTGGAAGGGATCGAAATACAAAATATTTCCACACAAAGACAATTATTAGAATAAGAAGAAATCGTATATTGAAGTTAAAGACTGGTGATAGAGAATGGATGTCAGATCAGAATAGACTTGTGGAATATATCACTCTTTTTTTTAAGGAGCTATTTAGAGAAGATAAAAAAGGTATACAAAAATAGATGAAGACTATTGTTATCCACCTTTGGAAGATGAAGTGAAAAGGAACATGATCAGAATTTCAACTGATAAGAACATTAAGGATGCGATCTTCAATATCGGATCCTTAAAAGCCCCATAACTAGACGGATTTCCAACTATATTCTTCAAAGAAAACTGAGAGATAGTGGAAGGAAGTTTAGTGAAAATGGTGATATAATATTGGAAGAATCCAAAACTAATTCAAGACGTAAATGCCACTTTGATATCCCTTATTCCAAAGGTAAAATTTTCAGATTCTATAACATAATTTTGGCCCATTTTTCTATGTAATGTGACATATAAGTGTATTTCTAAAATAGTAGTAGATAGGCTAAAATCTGCTCTAAGGGACTGCATAGCTCCTTTCTAGTCAAGTTTTGTCCCAAGAAGACAAATACATGACAATATAATAATTGCTAAAGAGCTAGCACATATTATGAGAAAAGTGAAAGGGAGAAAGAGATATACGGCAATAAAATACGACTTTGAGAAGGCGTATGATCAAATGAGTTGAAAATTCTCAGCCCCAGCACACACCAAGTGGGCCCCAGAAGTGGATTTCTGCACCAATTATCTTAGTTTATTCATTTCCTGTAAACCTAGGGTACTAGTTTACTATTTAAACAACTTTTACAGACTTATCTTGTACCTCATGACATTTTCAGATCTGAATTACATACTTTGTGACGGCATGAGTCTCTAAACTCCATTGTTGGGGGTGAGGAGCTCTGCAGCGTCTCGATGATTTAATACAATTCCTTTGTTTTCCATTCAAACACGCTTGTTCTTATCTAAGATGTTTATTCGCGCTTAACTGTGGAGAAGGTGATGATCCGTGACACTCATCACCTTCCTCAACCCATGAACGTGTGTCTGACAACCACCTCCGTTCTACATCAGATTGAATGAATATCTCTTAGATTCCCCAACAGAATCTTCGTGGTATAAGCCGGATTGATGGCGGCATTCATGAGAATCCGGAAAGTCTAAACCTTGTCTGTGGTATTCCGAGTAGGATTCCGGGATTGAATGACTGTGACGTGCTTCAAACTTTAACCTGCTGGGCGTTAGTGACAGACGCAAAAGAGTGATTCTATTCCAGTAGGAGCGGGAACCAACCGGTGATTAGCCGTACTGTGACAGAGTGCGTGCATAGTTTTCACTGCGAGGATGGGAAGTAGCCATTGACAACGGTGACACCCTACATAGAGCTTGCCATGGAAGGAACCTGCGTGTGAGAAGAGGATTTCAAGGAAGAGTTGAAGTCAGAGGACAAAGCATCTCCAAAACTCCAACATATTCCCCAGTACTGAAAATCAAGTAACTCTATTATTTTAACTTACAATTTTATGAAATTTGCAGTTTGGCTTTTTACAAATAAATCCAAATAATCCTATTGATATCCTGACTAAGACTAATAAAATAAATATTGATTGCTTCAAACCAATAATCTCTGTGGATTCGACCCTTACTCACGTAAGGTATTACTTGGACGACCCAGTACACTTGCTGGTTAGTTGAACGGAATTGTGCTCTGAGCAAGTAATCAGTTAGTTAAATTAGTTCTCCTTGGCACATGCCAAGGAGCCATTAATTAAAGATCACAATTTCGTCCACCAATCATCAAGTTCAAGCTTTGTGAAATATCTCTACACATCAGATATTGTTGCCTTTGTCTTTTTTTTTAATATCTTTTGCAGTTTCAGATCTTTCTTTATTTTCAGGATTTTATGTTACATTCTCACCATCAACTTTCATAGAGATAAAGTTATCCATAACAAAATCAATAACTCAACCTAAATAACACAAAGACATAACAATATCTAAATCAGTAATAAATCAATAAAAAAATATTGAAAAAGTAAAATTTCAAAAGCATGAAAGAAGCTAAGCATCAAAACTGAACCATCAATAATCTTCGCTAATGTTGCATCAGAGCACATACACCAAGCATCCCAGAAAGCAACGAGTTAAAACTGAAGTTAATTGATATCCTCCTACTAGTTGTATATTGTTGGAACCAACACAACATGTACATTGAATAATTTATTTTAGCACTGATCAGAGTCTCTGAAATACCTTTCTAGTACCCATTCAAAATCAAAGAATGCATATCAACTAGCACACATTCCGCAAAAGAAACCATTGGGAACATATAAAAATGGCTTAAATATCACATAACAAACTGCATGGCGAGATGAGAATAAACATTTACCACCCAATAACACCAACCATTTACCATTTTGTAGTGTGTTAGAAGTTAAGAATAAACACACACAAGGGCTACTTACAAATTTCATAAACAAATTTCAAAAACAAATACCAGAAAAACAAATTTCATAAACAAATCCACGAAATATTTCAAAAGCATGAAAGAAGTTGTCCACAACCACAAACATATGAATATATGATAGAGGCATAACAAAAACAAATGATAGGTAACTGTAATCACAGTTCCTTACTCAAAAAAAAAGAAAATAAAAATCTTCACTTGCTGAATCACAGCCGCCGAGAGGCAGAGGAGGAGAGAAGAGTGCTGCCAGGAATCCACAGAACATAAAACTGCCGAGGCCCGAGAGGTAAAGGAGGAGAGAGGAGCAAAGGGCAGAGTAGAGGCAAGACGAGATAGCGCTGCCAGGACTTCGATTTGGTGAGGATTGACGAGATGCGACGACGATGAGCTACTGAAGGCTGAAGTCGAGGGTCAGGGTTTGAGGGTCTCACCGTCTTAAGGTCAGGGAAGGGTTAGGACCGGTTGTTGTTTGTGGGAAGGAAAACCTAATTTTCTATTTAAGTAATCATTTATACCATTTGTAAATTTACAAAAATACCCTAAAAAAAACAAGATGGCAGCCCGTCCCGCCTTGGCCCACGGTTTTAGCGGGTTTTTAAAATTTGGTGGGTTCAAAATTTCGTTCCGATCTGTCATTTTTTGCGGTTTGACTCGGCGGGTTCGACCCATTTTGCCACCCCTAGTTTTGAATAAGGGGATTAGGGTTAAGAAATTGGAAATTTTGGGAATGTATTGCTAGTTAGCATCTCTATTTGTCATATATGTTTCTCCGTTTGCATATCATACATTTCTATTAATGAAGTACATTTTTTTTTTACGGATGTATATTTTGTGCACATTTTTAAATTATTTAAAATTATTTTTCTTAATAACAAAAATAGAATTATTATTGTTAGCGTTTGAATAATTCAAAAACGTTTATAGTGGTTAACCCATTTAATTTTTATTTTTTTTTACCCTCTACCCTAATTTAACCATATCCAAGTTAAGTTCATCATCAATTGAACAAAATAAACTCTCAAAGGCCATATCACATGTAATATTTTATTTTTCTTGTTATTTACAAAACTTAAACTTAAAATCTTACTCAAACATTACAAATAATAAGTTAGTAAACCCAACTTTACATAGAAGATTACGCCAAAGAGAAGAGAAATATTAACATAGCTTTCAAACAAAAAGTACTCTAATTTTATTTTCAAAACTTAAGTCGAGAGAAGAGATTTGTAAATTCTTTTTATTTTCTATAATATTTTTCAGTTTAATAAGTTAAAAATTAATCTTTTTTGAAAATAAGCTTTATTTAAGAGTTTGTTACTAATGAATAAATTAATATATACACAAAGCAGAATTCAAATCCTAATACTTATTTAAACGAACTAATGTATTAATCACTTAACCAATCCAAATTAGTTAAAAAAATATATGAATGATTACTATATCTCTAACATTCCTATGTTTTGCTTTTCTTTATTTGTGGCAAGCTACTAGATTTGCGTGTCTTTTATAAGTTGTTTTTAATTCGTCGATTCAACTATTTTTGTATAATAGAAATCTTGAATTCTATTTTTATTTTGTAGTAAAAAATTTTAACTAAACATCAAAAAAATATCTCTAGCATTTTTGTTCAAGTAAGATTCTCTTTTGAATTTGAAATATAATTATATATAATTTTTTAATTAATATATATATATGTATATATATATATATATAACCTATTTTTAAATTAATTTTTTTATGTTAATTTACTCCATGGTATAAATCATTTTCCTTTTCTACCATATCTATTTTCTCTCTATTTTTTCCTTTATTACTTTATTTTTTAAAAATAATGGATGAGATCATTTTATGGAATATAAAAGAATGCCTTATATGTTATTTGAGGTCCCTGAGAGGGTGGGTGTGTGGGGATTACGTAGTACGGCAAAATTTGTAATGTTATGAGTATCATAAAAAAATAATTTAAAACCGTATCAAAATTCAAGAATGACAAAATCTATGCTAATATAAAGAAAAAAAATGGGTTGATATATGTGTAAGCATTTTTATAATTAATTTCAATTAAATTAATGCGAGTCCAACAAAAAAAAAACGCGCTTATATGTTAGCATTTCTCTTTTTTTGTGTTTATTGTAGTAATTTGTTTAAAAATATAGAAACTTATTGATATATAGCACACAAATTTTTTAAGTATAATACAAAACTTTTATATATAATATAAATTTATTGATATAATAATATAAAAATTTTACATATAATAAAAAATTTTATTTATAATACATTTATTTTTATACACAACATATAAATTTTAGCTGCAAATATATTTTGTTAGTTAGATGAAACAATTGTAATCTTTCAAAAATTTGTGTTATACATTAAAAATTTTTGTGATGTGTATAAAAATTATGTTATGTATCAAAATTTTTGTATTGTATGTATTTTTTTTGTTAGATGTCAATATTTTAGACATAATCCTTCAAAGATTTTTGGTATTGTACACAAAAATTTCTTTACACTTTACACCAAAATTTCTGTATTATTTACCAAAATTTATGTGTTGTGTGTATTTTGTTGGTTTGATATTAATGTTCTAAGTATGTGATCCTTTAAAAATTTATATTATGCACCAAAATTTTTGTAGTTTGCATCAAAATTTTTGTGTTGTAAATCAAAATTTTTATATAATAATTTTTTGAATATATATAAGAGAAGAAAAAGATGAAGAAAACGATGATGATGACAAAAAATAAGAAGAAGATAGCAAAAGAAGAAGACATTGAAGAAGAACAAGAGAAGAAGAAGACGACACGAGGACAACGATGGAGACGACGTTGTTGAAGAAGAAGTGCGAAGAAAAAGAAGACAACGACAACATTGAAGAAACGTGTGTATAACAAGCAAATTTGGTTGGATTTGATTTGGAAATCGCTTTACCGCCTAACTTTATAGTATGCTGACTTGGTAAAATATAAAAGTTTTAATTTTGATATATTAAAGGCGTAAATTATTTTGTACAGTTATCTATATAATTGTAGAAAGTAAGACATATAGTCTATTCCTTAGTTAGATTTGTTATTTTTATTTAAGCAAATAGGTCCTTAAAAGTGTGACCAAAGGACATATATCTCTACTTTTTGTAAAGTTCAAGAATCAATCTCAATGTAATAAATATTTTTTGGGAATGAAAATGTCCAATGCAACATTTTTCAAGGACTTATTTGGGTACATATTCATAATTGTATTTAGAATAAAATACTATTTTTATCCACAATATTCGGTTTAAATCCTAATTTGGTCTCTAACATTTTAAATATTCTATTTTAATTCCACAAAATCTCAAACAGATTTAATTAATGTTGTCCTATTATTAATTTTGATTTGAATAATTAATAAAAAACTTTAACATTAATGATCATTGGTAGATCAATTTTACTAGGTCGATTTTACTTACCTACTGTAATCAAACGTTACAGTAACTTTTAAATATGTTAATTGTTTATGTCAAAATTATTAACAGTGGGATAACAATAATAGTATTAAACTCATTTAAAAGTTTTTGAAATTAAAATAAAGCGTTTGAAATGTTAAAGAATAAAATAGTACTTTATTTTTATATTTATTTTTTTAAATAATTAAAATAAAGATAATTTCTATTGATGTTATGATAGTAATTAAATATATATATGTAAATTTAATTTCCATTGTAAATACATTAAAATTAAATTAAATTTTTATTGTATGAGTTGAAAGTGAAAAGTGAAAATTCATACTCCTTTTACTTTATTTTCTTAACCCTAATGCATATAAAGGCTTTAATATGTGCGTACAATTTTGACCCTATATGCTCACACAGTGATTCGTTATAAGAAAAATGGCGTCTCCTCGGTATAATGTTGAAATCTGAAAATAGATTTATCTAAGTCAAATTGAAAAAGCAACTTTTTGAAAAAGAAAACATTCGATTTTTCGAAAGAAGAATACCATGTCAATAGGTTAGACAAGTGACTTTATCAATAGCAAAGGAATATATATACATTCATATTTTATAATTATAAATATTTTAAATTAAAAAATGATTGAACTTAAATATGAGTTCTATCAAAATTGATTATATTATATATAAATTAAACAATTACAAATGCAATCAAAATCTAGTACAACAATAATCGATTATATAATAATAAGTTAATAACATAAGGATGATAAATTCTAAAATTAATCTTAAAATAAAACAAACCCTAACTCCAACCCTAACTAATTTTGGTTGTCTATCAATTCAATTATAAAGATTATTCTCTAATTAGAAGCATGACTATTGTCCACTACTACTGTATGTATGAACATATATATCTTTATTCAATATATATTTAAATATAAAGAAATATTGAATATACGTTTGATTTGATTTAATTTATATACGTGAATCAATCCCAAATACACGCAATGATGTCTCCACAAGAGTCCATTCATAATTATTGAATGCTACAAACTGTATATCACAGAATTAAGGAGAGTGTGGGGGGTCATAGATACAGATAGAGAATTCAACAAATAAATATACATATACATAACATAAAATGAGCTAAAATAAATTAAATTATAATAATAAAAAAGCTTAGCTTTAAAGTTAGGCAATGTAAATGATCATGGGAATTTGGACTGAAGACCGTGGCTTGCACGAAGTTGAAGTTGGGAGTAGTCAACATCCCTAGTCTATCAAATATCAATACCCACGTGATAATGTAGCTATGTTTGGTTTATACTTAGGTGATAATAACTAGAATAGAGTAGGGTTTAGATTTAATTTTAATTTTAATTGCTGTTTGAAATGTTTATATAAATTCAATTTTATTTTATCTGTAAGTTGAGAATATTTTAATTTTAATTTTATTTGTTTTTAACTTGTGAGATATAAAAAAGATGTAACATTATTATATAATTTGATGATTATTTAAAATAAATCTAATTTTTATATAAAAAAATCTATTAAATTATTAATTAATAATCTTCTCTTAATGATTAAAGATCTTTTGCATTAGTGAGAGGTTTTTGATTTAATATCTACTTAAAACATATTTTTGTATAAGTATATAACATATACATGTATAGAATGCGAGTTAGTCAGGGTTGAAGTTCAATCCACACTTTATTCAATCTGCATGAAAATCATATTCATACTCTATCCTACTCACTGCAGATCGAATTGGCAACCCTACCCGACCGGATTGGGTCGGGTTGAATATCCACAATGTGCATGTTGCCACCTCTATATATATTTTATAATAATATTTTTATTTTTATTTTTGGGTTATTAATTAATTATAATATTATATGTCTATTATTTAATTTTCCTTTTTTTTATCTTCTTCTTCTTCTTGAATTCCTATCCTTTGCGCAATTTGAGGATGATGCCAAGTTATGTCAACAGTGAATAAAAGGGCACAAAATAATGGAAATTAAAAAGTACTACATACCCTATAGTACTCTTAGATTTAAAGCTATGCTTTCCTCAATAATGAAACTCAGATATACCTCCTCAATAAAATCAAATAAACCCTTTTCTTGCTATTTTGATGACTTCAACAACACCACAAGAAACGTATATTATGGTGATGAGAATATAATTAGAAGATCTCAACTTTTTGTGGTGTATCATCATTGGACATATATATACACTACTTCAATAATTCAAGTGATACATTTATTACAACCTTTTAAGCAACTAAAAGAATACTTTCAAAAATAAAAAATTATATATTTGTAAACATATTCTATCTCATGTTTGTATCAAATCTTTGATGTGATGCTAAAGATGAATATTATACCAAAGGACACACAAAATTAATATAAGTGAATACTTTGATGAAAACAAAAAGAGAAAGAAAATAAGAACTTGATAATCTATAGCCTTACATATTTTTTTTTCTCTCCACCATTTTTCTCCATATTCATTCTAACCAAGCTGCTTGCTCTTGAGAGGAAGCAAAAAATAGAAGGAAAAAAAGAAATAAGATAAGTAGTTAGTCACTAAAATTTGCATAACAATAAAAAAACTAATAAAAGAGAAAGTGGGTAATAAAGAAAAAGATCATCAACAAAGGAAGAACGAAAAGAAATAAAAAATAAAAAAATATATGTCATTAGTCACTAAAACTAGCATAACAAAAATGAAAGAGAGGACAATAACTATATATAGAGTAATCAAAAGATTCATCACCTTGTATAGTGCATGATTATTATGAGGGACCAATAATCCAATATTGGTGTTACGTTTTTCTTCTTCTTATGATGAAAGCATAGAACATATTCATCCACACATCCCAAAAAAAAAATCCAAAGATTCATTAGAAGCAGTGTGAAGAACCCATGAAACTCAGGATGGATAGCGCTACAGAAAATCAAAGAGCATAAAAACTCTTCACAAACAACGGATCATCGCCGATGCTTTCGTGGCGCTATCCCTCCTGAGCTTTACAGATTCTTCCACACTATATTAAAAAAAAAAAAACTCACACCATTGTGAAGAAGAAGATGAAGTGCTATATATGTATGTAATAAGATCACCAATACTACTACCCTTTTATTGTATATATATATAAAAAAAATTGAAATGAAATGGTAGAAGGATAGCTAGCAACCATTATGTGACATTAAATGCTTCTGATACATGGTGGGGAGGAACGTAGCAGAGGTATTTATAGAAGCAGAAGAGAGAAGGGGACGTTGCAATATATATTCACAATCAAAATAGTAAAATATATTAAAAAAAATTAAATTGAGAAAGGAAATTAATTTTTAATAATTAATTAAATTGTTTGTGGACACTCCTCAAACCTACCTGTAACCATATATAGTTGTTTAATCAAATATAAATTTTAGGGTTAATTAGCTGACCTTTTTGAATATAGATTAGGTGATATTACATGTATAGCATGTATCTTTTAATTTGTTGTTTGTGCTCACTTTTTTGAAAAGGGATCAACTGTGTTATATTCTATAAAATATATAAAGATATTTTGTAAATAGTCTTTAAATATTTTTTTAGAAAAAGTTCCTCAACACTTGAAAGTTGAAAACGAAGAGGTGTAGCTACACTTTATTTGAATAAATATTTAAATGTTATGTTAACTAATAATACATGTTGACATATATCATTAAAGGAAACCTTATTTGATTAAAGAAAAATATTCTAGATTTGATTTTGACGGGTAAATCAAAATACCACATATTTCTGAATTATTGGAACATGAAACTCATGTTATGTGGATTTTATATTTAAAAATAAAAAAATGCAAAATTTTATGAATAAACTATCAAAATTTTTTTACACAACAGTATGTTAAAAATATAATTATTTATGTGATAAGTGATATTATAAATTTACAACAAATAAAATATCTAAAAAGTTAAAAGCATTTAAAGACAAAAAGATAAATAACATCTCTCATGCACGATTTTTAAAATATGTTATTTTTTGAACAACTAAAAATAATGATCTCTTTCGAATTACTATTTTACTATTAGTTAATTATATTTTATAAGTTAAAAATTAATTCGTTATGAATTTAAATTTTATTATTTAACAGTTTATTATTAATTAATTAATTATTATATATACAAAATAAAATTTAAATCTACTCTAATATTTATTTAATTAGATAAATAAATTAACTATTTGAACAACTTAAATCAATTACTATTAGACAATTATTCTATCACCACCATCATCATATGAAATAGCGATGGACTGATTTTCTAAATAAGACAATCCTCTGATAACATTTTTGTTATTGACAGCTACATTTACTTAAACCATACATAATTAATAACTGCATGAGAGTTTTGATAAATTGATGCTTTAATTACCAATAACAACTTGCTCATTTAGAAAACAAACTAAACTTCTATAAATGGAGCAATGTAAAAAGCTCATCACTGTTAACGATGCTAGTAAGTAGTAACCACCACCACCAAATTGACATTTTTTAATTTTTAATTTTTAATTTTTTTCTTTATTTTTACATTTGGTTTTACTATTGAGTAAATAATTGGTGGGTCTTAGTCTTTCCATTTTCACTATTTATCTTAGTTTTGTCCTTGGAATACCCCTGCCGACTACCATTATTATTGAGTCCATAATTTTTCATTCTGTTCAAAAATACTACGTATACAACTTTTAGAGACTTTGAATTATTATTATTATTATTATTATTATTATTATTATTATTATTATTATTATTATTATTGAAACTAGTGATGATATTTGCTCCTAAGAAATCAAATGATTATTTTTAATGAGAATGAATGCTTAGTCTTATTTGGGTAAGCAAGGGGGTTTTATCCTGAAGTCTCCCCTTACTAATGTCTTCACCTTGTTCCTTCTTTTTCATTAATCCAATCTTATCATTGCATTATTTCACTACTTTGCTTTTTGTGGGTACATAATTCAACAACTTGTCTCCTTAATTTATTTTTTACTCTATATCATAGGAGTTAGAATCTCGATTTAACTCTTAAAATCTTTTGATATTATGATTTTAAACGAGTCTATCAATTTTATGAAATTTGTACTAAATCTAATAATTTTATAATAAGATTTTATATTTTTTATGTTCTTAATTTATTTTTTTGATGTTACGTAGAATCCCAATTTTCTCTACCTGCTTTATATACAACGTTCTTATGTTTTTTTAGAACATCTGTAAAAGTTTTTTTTTCACTTAAGCCTTATAATGTTATTAGTTGTTTTCTAAAATTTCTAATTATATTATTTTTTAGAATAATGATTTTGTAACTCCTATTTTTTATAATGGCAATATTTTTTTTTGGTATTGTATGTTATGCCTACATGATTTTGCAAAGAAAAAGGAATAGCATTATTATCGAAATAGAAATAACAATATTTATTCTTTATTTATTTCAAGTTAATTTAATTTTTACAAAAATGTATTAAATATTGACTAAATTGAATAAATTCACTAACTTTTAATATGATATATATTTGGTGATAGTGAGGGAACACATGCTTAGCATTATTATATATGTATTTCAAAATTAGAATATCTTATATTATTATAAACTTTCACCTTATTTTATAATTTATAGCCCTCTGTTTCCGTACCCTATTAATTATTTTAGAGGCATCTAATATTTGCTTTTTATAGTAGCTAGTCTCATATTTCGTGTGCTCATGTTCATACAGTAGTGTGTGTTAGATCTCATCCAAAAATAGAATGTTAACATCTGCTCAAAACTCACTCTTCACTACTCATATAAATATATCATAAAAGATAATACGTGTAACTAAAATGATTAAATATTGGGGTTTTTTTTTTCAAAATAAAGGAATTATTGTTCATTAGATTGTTTATGGGATCAACCATAAAAATAATGTTATTTGATATTATATTAACATTAAGAATGAGCCTCTTTATATACATATACATTTAGGGTTACACAAAACTAAGTCTGGCATGAAATTTTTGAATGGAATCATTTTTAATCAAATTTAATATAGCTTATTTAAAATTAGGCCCGATCCAAATTTTAAATAAATTATCCGGCCATTGCTTTGTAACCATTGCTTTGAGAATGCTCATCACTGTTACCATCGTGTCTTTTGTGATTCGATTTAGCATGTGCTGGCAAAATTTTTGTTTTTTTTTATATATATATGAAACTATGAATGGTAAAAAGTTTTTCTTTACTTTTTTGTTTTGAAACTATGAATGATAATTGTTGTTACTAAAATTGTTTCCATTAAATTAAAGAAATTTTAATATTTTATTTTTTGTTACATTGTTGATATTGATCTATTTATCATTAATTTTGTTGATCATTAACTTTGATTCTTAATGTAATTTTTTTGCAATGCTATTGTGGTTTTATCCATCTTTTGCTATCTAGATTATTTCTTTGTCAATTTTATTAAATTTAAGACTCGTATTTTACTCCAGTATAAACTCTGTACGAAATAAATTGAATTATTCAAGTTTTATTGAATTTATAGGTCAGAAAATGAATCTAGAAAATAGAACTAGTCATAATTTATGGTCGAATTTAGATCGAAATAAAGTCGATTTTATTCAGCATATAAACACTCTTATACTCCCATAAATTTATTGACCTTAATATTTAAGGACATCAAGTCTTTTGATCATCTACATCTATTTTTCGTTAAAAATATAATTATTTATGTATTTTTATTTATCAGTTTAATTTTTTTAGAATATAATATCAAAATTTTTATGAACTAAAAATCTAAAATTTCATTCTTTTTTATCTCAAAAAAATAATCTAAATAAATATGAGACAAAACAAAAAAAATATATATACAAAATTCACAAAAAAAATCGTACAAAAAAATGTGTTAAAGATAATTATTCATGTGTTTCTACTTACCAATTTAAAATTTTGGACAAATAATTTTATAATAAAATAAAATTAACATAAGTATTTTAAAAGAAATAAATAAGAGTCTTTTACATCGTTGTTATTGCTAATTATATATTTTATCACATATAATTTTTAATTTTTATAATGAAAATTAAATACTTTAAAATGTACTGGTGAAACTGAGACAAGCATTACTGTTTTTCATTATTGTCTTGCAAATTATTGTTAAGTTTTACCCTTTTATTTATAAATAACACCGAGTAATTTCAGTTATATAAAGAAAGGGAACCAATATATTCTTTAACTTCATGATTACTTTTGGACCACTTTTTACCACTTATCTCCGATCTAATGATTAAGTAGGTATCTAATAATATTCTTAATGAGTTAAACTTGCACTATGCAATGGCATTAACACGAATTTATCGGAACATAGATATAATTAAAATCAACTTTTACCATAAAATAATAAAAACAAAATAAACTTTGCTTTCCAAAATAATCATAAACAAGCATACATTTGCCTAGTTGCCAATTGAATTTCCCTTTCATATGACTCCTTCTTGCTAGCATCAAAAAGTTAATTGTCCCCCACTATATGTAGAGAAATCATGAGATATATATTTTGCACGTGAAAATTTTAACGGCATTTAAGTGGAATTGAATATACTTATCAATTATAAATTACAAATAAAGTTTAATTTTAATATATTTACACAAGCATGATAACTGTTAGAAACCAAGAGAAGAGATTAGAGAAAATGTTATATATATATACGAAAATGTTTGGTAACCAAAGAAAATCAGTCAAAACCAGACATAATTTGCCTTATTTAATATTTATTAATTGTTGCGATAATTAATAAATGTTAAATAAGACAAGTTCTGACTGTTTTTTTTTTGTCATGTAAATCTATTATTGCCTATAAAAAATGTATTACCTAGCTATTTATATGTGTCAAACAAATAAAAAAAATCACAAAGATAATTATCTAATTTAAATCTAAATATAATTATAATTATAATCTAACTAATTAATATTCAAATTAAATGTTATTCCAACAAAAACAAAATCCTTAGTAACAAGACTGGTGTCCCAAATATAAAAATTATTAATTAGAGCATAGTTATAATAAATTATGTATGTATATCATTTATAATGGATATTCCAGCAGTTGCTAACTTGTATAGCTGGATTTCATTGTATTGGGCAATGATTTTGAAAGCATCGTCAATAAATCATTTTGCCACCATTAAAAACCGCCACAAAGTTATAAAAATATTACTAATATTTATGGAAAGTGTTGTAGTGTGTGCATTGTTGGAAATTATTGGTTTCTTTAATTTCAATATCATCTATATTAAATCATTAAGAAAGAAATATTTGAGAGTACAAAAACGTATTTAAATTTGTGAGTATGATTAAGAGAGTTTAATTCTTGTAATTCTTTGATTTTTTAAAACTGAAGTCTTTTGTATTCTTGATAAGACTAAATCATAACTTTTTTTATGGAAAAAGGACTGCAGAAACAATTTTAATGTGTTATTAACCAAAATCTTAAAATTACTATTTATATTTAAATGTGATATCTATTAACTTTAAAGTCCAAATAAAATAACATATCTTATTTTAATCGTATTTAATTATAACTTAAAAATAATAATGACTTACTCAATTCATTATTTATTTATGATAATAAATAAGATCACAGTTGTATAAATTATTTAATGCAAAATAACTTAATTTATAATTATAATTAATCTATGTATTGCCTATAAATAGATTAAAAAATTATATTTGTATGTGTTTAGTGTAATAATTAAACATTTTGGCCCCTCTATCAGTTGCCTTGCTCCTTCCCTACGACTTAGTAATATAATCTTTTCACTTTAATTTCTTTGAGTCCATCCGATTTAAAATTCAATCAAATGTCTATGATATACAAAAGATTATTTCAAATAAAAACATCGCGTTGTGTGATTATTGACATATAGAGCAAAACATAGGGCAAATTAAAACACCACCATATATATTGAGATAGAAAAGAAAAAAAGTTTATCTAAAACAACGATAGGGCATTATTCTTGGTGGTGATTGAGGTTGAGCGTTTTGATGTGTATGCAATTGTTGCGGCGGATTTATGATGGAGAAAGAGGAGTGTTTGTGGTGGTCTTAGAGTTAACTTGTGGCGGCGGCAGCCGGGTTTTGAGATGGAAGCTAAGGGTTGTGGTGGTTGAAGTGTTAGTGATCACAAGGTAGCTATAGATATTGGAGGTGCTTTGTTTTCACATGGTGGTAGGGAATGAGCGATAAAATATTTCATCCAACGTTATTTTTTTTAAGGAATTGATTGGAATGGTTTATTTTTTAATTTAGTTTTGATACACTAATTATGTAAATAGTGTGGATTTAAAAATTAGATTTTTTTCTCAGATATGTTAATACACAATTAGATATATATGTAAAATTATTTATATTAACATTGTGTGCGAAAATTAATTTCTTCTTTTACTAGCTCTTAAAATTTATTTAATAATGTCATTAACATGCAAATTTAATCCAAAACAAGAATTAATATTATAGGAATTACATACTCTATTTGAGTATTTGTTCATATAATATATTTGTTATTTTTTAAATAATTAATTAAAAATTATTTATCAAATTATTTCGGTAAAAACATATAACTATTTATGTAATTCTCTATATCATGCCTAGAGTGTTAGGATAAATGTCATAAAA
This sequence comes from Arachis duranensis, assembly GCF_000817695.3. Lineage (NCBI taxonomy): Eukaryota > Viridiplantae > Streptophyta > Magnoliopsida > Fabales > Fabaceae > Arachis > Arachis duranensis. Next base: position 82,943,928 of record NC_029773.3, on the reverse strand, counting down.
TTAGAATTTTTATAACATTTTAGTAACATCAATTCTTTTTTTCACAATTATATTCTTAATCCACTCCAACTTCAAATATTATTTTAGCAGAAAATCTGTTTTATTAAATTTTGAAATAATTAATAATTGAAAATATAAAATGAAAATTTTTATTGGACAGAAATTATAACTTTAAATTATAGTTATTTATGAATGGAGAGTATTCAATAACATAATTGAGTAAGAAAATAAAAAGAAATTATAGCATAAGAGAAAAGAGACAAATAATTAAAGTAAATGAAACAATCAATTAAGGAGCTGTCTTATACAATAATTTTCAATTAGGGTATTGATAAGAGAACTTCTATATAGGGCAATAAAAAAAATTCTCATTGAAAATCTTTTATACTTCTAAAAATATACCGAATACATAAAATAATATATATATTAATATATAAAATTTTTAAAAAATTGTTAAATTACTATTCTCTTCACATTACTATGTTCCATAAAAAAATTCAATTGTTAGAATTAACAAATCACTTTGGGTTGGTTATTTTATTTGTCTACTTAAATAAGTATCAAAGATTTAAATTTTACTTTGTGTATATAATAATTTACTGATTACACAAATCTTTAAATAAAATTTAAATCTGTGACGAATTAGTCATTGATCTGTCGAATGAAGAGATATTTGGACAGTAAAAAAAAATGGTTAGAATTAACAAGAAAAAAAGGAAAAAGAAAAGAAGATGTCACTGATTCAGAGGGTGACCTCGGAAATGTAGAGAGTGTGACTAAAGAGCAAAGATCTTAGCATTTGTAAGCTTCCCTGCATGGTGAACATTACATCTTCTGTTCTCTTCTCACATTCCCCAACGCACATTCTTCCCCATTTTCCCCCTTTGATAACGACCCTACATTATCGTATTCTTATACAGCATACGGTACGAAAAATACCAGGGGCATTTTCGTCCACTTGCAATCAATATCGCACGATGATTTTGAATTTAATGACACAACCCTTTCGTGAAAGGTGTTAGGTGACTCACCTTTATAATCCATCATTGTGACTTCCTATCCGTTGGATCAATGTGGTGGAGGATTGATCTAACGCTCAGAAATTACCAATGATGCTTTTCTAGGTTTTACCGTCATGGATTAGTTGCTAATTATGGATACAATGCTTAACATCATAATAATAATACTATTTAATTATGACTCTGAAAAATTGAGGTGGATGGGATTGTGATCTAACAACTGAAAATTTGACTCTTCACTTTATTTTCCTCCAAATTAGTTTAATAACTAATTTTTTTAGATATATTAATTTTTAAAGTCAATTTCATAATTGACTTAACACAGTGTTCAATTGTGTCAACTAAAGTTAGGCATATTTGATATGATTAAATGATGTTGATAAGAAAAATTTTAGATTCGTATCTTCTTGATGGACTCTTCTTTCTTTAATTTCTTTTTTTCTTTTCTTTTTTTTAATTTATATTTGTTGATGGACGACTCTTCTTACTCATAGCCATATAGGGTATATTATCTTTATAAGTAATAATATAATATATATATGTCATAATTTTTAAAAGGTGTAGCATTTTCGCTAACTCATGTGATAAACCTTTTTCTTTTTCTTTCTTTCTAAAAAAACAATGGTTAGGTGAGGAAGCCAAACAATTGAAGATTTATTAGTAGTGTGTTTTAAACAGTATGATGTCACCTTTTTTAAGAGAGTTTTCCTTAAAAAATTATGAAAAAAACTTTGAACTTGCAAATAAATTGTGCTCCATGAGAGATTTATCAATAGACCGATCAAGTTGTTTTAAAGCCAAAAAGTTGAAAAAATTATAAAATAATGCACTAACACTGTAATAATGTGGACTTGTTGAGTAATATTAAAATATTTTTAAAACAATTTCATCGGTTAAATTATTGATGAACTTAAGGTCTCAAGAGAGCAAAAACCATATTATAGATACTCTCCTTTAATCATAGTTTATTTATTTAGTTACTTTTTTTTCTTAAGGTTTAGTTATTTTATTTAACATAACTTCTTTTTGTATGAAATTTTATAGTGATTTTTGATATTTACCGTTTTTACTATTTTAATTTTTTAATTTTAAAATTTATTATATTAGTATCTGAAATTCAGTTTTAAGTACTATATTAGTTCTTGAGTTTTTTTTTGGTATTGAATCAATGAATAAAATGTTGAATTAACTCTAGTTTGTCATACTACACACGTAGTTAAATGAATCTTTTTGTTTTGACGCTTAAATAATGCAAAAATAAGGTCGTTTTAGAGAAAGAAAAAAGAAAATAATTTGTACATTATATAAACTCTTATTCGTCTTCTCTTTTTATCTTGTTTAAACGTCAAAACAAAATACCACTGTTTAATCCTGTATTTAGTGTGATAATTCAGAGTCAATTTAGCACTTCGTTTGCTAATTCAGTACTAAAAAAGATCTAATGATTAATATAATACCTAAAATTAAATTTCGAAAACCAATATAATTAATTTTAAATTTGAGGAAGTAAAATAGTAAAAATTATAAATCTAAAAAGGATCGTTTTAATTTGGAGTTTTAGTCCTTCTTTACACTATGATCTACAAAAATTGGTTTGTGTGCATCTCGTCCATTAGTTATGAAGCTATATTTTTTTGGTTTTTTTTTTTTTAATTTTTGAACTGAGTGTGATGAAACTATATATAAATTTAAGAAAAAAAATAAAATATAACAAATATGCATAATAGGATTTCGCATAAATCCTATGTTAATAGATTTGTATTTAACAAGATTGAGCTTACTTGTAATGGAAATTTCTAATAATTATTATTATCATTATTGTATATTTATTAATAAGATATTCTGATAAAAAAAAAAGTCCACTGTTAGAGTTATTTTAGTTTTAACCTACGACTATCATGATGATAATTTGCAAATATTTATTATATTTTAATGGAGGCCACTCAGATAAAGATGCTTAAAACGTCTTTTTTTTAAAGATGCTTTTATGTTGTGTTTTAATTGGTTTTTGTATAATTTATTCGGTGTTCCTCATCACATATTATTAAATTTCTCAAAAGATTTTCTTTCCAAAAATAATAAAAAATATTTAATTTGGACTAAAATAAAAAAGATAATAAATTAACTATTAGATTTTTTTAAAAGATTATTTACATAAAAAATATATCACATTCATCAATATATATATAAAACAAGCTTTTAAAATTTTTATAAATAAAAAAATTAATTTTTATTCGTATAATATATAAAATAATTACTATATTATTATTATATTATAGATTAAAATTTACTAATTTAAATTTTGTTTTTATTTTAAATATAAGCA